>NC_077233.1:30609028-30909028 GCF_027887165.1 Monodelphis domestica | reverse complement strand
TTTTTTGCCCCAACTTTCCCCAAATCTTCTTAATTCCCCAATCTTTCCCTATGCATGTTTCTTCTAACTACTCTTATGATGATACAATTTATAAGAGTTTCACAAAACATTTTCCCCGCATATTAATATATATAATTAGATGTAAATGTAGTCCTTATAGAAGGGAGTTTGACTTAAAGAGAAAGATAAGATTTATCTCCTTTTCCCTTTCTTTCATATTTACCTTTTCATGTTTCTCTTGCTTTCTGTGCTTGGATATGGAACTTTCCACAGAGCTCTGGTCTTTTCTTAGCAAATGCTTGGAAATCTTCTATTTTGTTGAATGCCCATACTTTCCCCTGGAAGTATATAGTCAGTTTTGCTGGGTAGTTGATTCTTGGTTGGAGACCCAGCTCTCTTGCCTTTCTAAATATCATGTTCCATGCTTTGCGGTCTCTTAGTGTATTAGCCGCTAAGTCGTGTGTGATCCTTATGGGAGCCCCCTTATATCTGAAGCTCTTCTTCTTGGCTTCTTGTAGGATTTTCTCCTTTACTTGGAAGCTCTTGAATTTGGCAATTACATTCCTAGGCGTTGTCTTTTGGGGATTTAGTATAGAAGGTGTTCTATGAATCCTTTCTATTTCTATTTTGCCCCCTTGCTCCAGAACGTGGGGGCAATTTTCTTTTATAATCTCCTCTAGAATAAAATCCAATTTGTTGTTTACCTCTGGTTTTTCTGGGAGACCGATAATACGGAGATTTTCTCGTCTTCCTCTGTTCTCCAGGTCCGTGACCTTCTCAGTGAGATATTTTATGTTTTCTTCCAATTCATTAATTGTTTGGGTTTGCTTTATTGATTCTTGCTGTTTTATCATCTCGCTTTCTTCGAGGTCCTTAATTCTGGTCATTAGGGACTGGATTTGCTTTTCAGCCTTGTCTGCCCTTCTATTGGATGCTTCGAGTTCTTTTTCCAATTGAGCAGTCTTATCTGTCAGACAGCTGATCTCTTTCTCCCATTTTTCTTTCCAGAAGGTTTCCATCTTTTGGATAAGTTCCAGTTTGAGATCTTCCAGAGCTTGTTGATAGTTTCCATTTTGGGAGGCGTGTTCTGAATTTTTTTGGATCTCCTCCTCATTCTCCTCTTTTCCTTGGGTACTTCCACCATAAAAGTTTTCAATAGTCACTTTTTTCCCTTTCTTCCTGGAGGCTTGATTTTGGGCCATGTGAGCCATCCCTTTGGTGGTTTTATTTCCCTTTCCTTTTTGGTCTGGGGTCTGGGTTATAGTTATAAGAGCGGTTTTTCTGTGAATTTAGGTTGCTTCAGACTAGTTCTTCCCAGCCTCCGAGCCCAGGTATTCAGCTCCGCCCAGATAATCAGCGCGCGTTGTTCAGCGCAGCCCACACCGAGTCCAGGTCCGCTGGATTCTCCAGTAAAAGCGCCCTGAGACGTTTTTTTCCTGGCAGTCCCCAGATCCCAAGGACCCTGGAGTGCCCCCCAGACAGAGACGCTCCCCACTCACTCGCTGTCCCGGTGAGCGCTCAGGTAGCTCACTCTGGTTTAGTGGGGGAGGTGGGGTGGGGGAAGGGCAGCTCAGTTCACTTTTCTGTGCAAGCTTTTCCTTCTTGTTTTAGTGTGGAAATGTTCAAGCCCCACTTACCTTTGCCTCTGTGGGGTACTGGGGAGTCCTTCTGTTCCTCCAAAGGTGATTTTATGCTCCTTTGATGTAGTCTATTTCGTTCGGTGCTGGGGAGAGGAAGCGTGCCGCGTCTAGATTGCAGCCATGATTACCCGGAAGTCAGCTTTAAAAATTTTTAGGTAAAAAATATCACAAACTGGCAGACTCTAGCTGCTGCCTTAGCTGGAGAGCAGGTTTGTGTTAGATCTAAAACCTAGATCCTGATAGGAATTTCTCTGGGGAAGGATCTTTGGGGAGAGGGAGAGGGAAAGGGCTGGCACAGAATGGCTTCCCAGTTTCACATTCAAGCTCATAGCCAGAGAATTTAATTTATAGGAGTGTGGAAGACAAGTGAGTAAAAATAAAGAGGAGGAATTCCAGTGTTTCAATCAGCAGAAAAGAGGAAATCCTAAGAGTGCAGTGTCCTCCAATGTTGATTGAACAATTATTCCGAGTTGTCCAAATTTAAAGCCAATGCAGTTTATGGAAGTTCATTTTTCGTGATTCTAAGCCAGTACTGACTCTAAACCATAATGACTTGCACAAAAAATGTTTTATTGTTGGAAAACCCACTAACATACTATAGACAAAACTTAACGTAGGAATCTAAATCCTGGAATTCCATGGACTTGGGATTTTGGTATTCTTATCACTAAAACACAACTAGGATCATGTTTAGAAAATCACTAAAGATCAGAATGCTTTTTTAAATGAAAAAATCTAGTGTTGTGATTTCATCAAATAAAGGATTTCCCATGTGGGCATCCCCAGTACATAGACGGTTTTTACAAATTTAGGTGTTGGCTAGAAGCACTGAGTGTCTACGTGATTTGCCTTTGGTGGACGGCTAATATGTGTTGGAGGCAAGGCTTGAGTATAAGTCACCCAGATTCCAAGGTCAGTCTTCTATTCACAACAGTACACCACTTCATAGGCTCCCAAGAAGACTCGGGTTGCCGTGGGTTAAATTTAATCTTATGGCTGTAAGAGACATAAGAATGTCTTCAAAATATGAAAATATATATTAAATTTTGCCTTTTTAGGAACATATGTGCTAAAAAGTTAATCACTAGTTTATGTCTAGATAACTTTGGCTAAAATGTGTCTCTGTCTAGAAGGCAGACCATCTAGCTAACACATATCTGCTCCATAAATACCCTGAAGTATGCGCCAGACGAAATCATGATCAAGAAATCTAATAAGAAACTATAGTAAGTGATATCTTCCCTCATAGAACAGCACAAAAGTCAGTTAGAAGCCCACGGGTGGGTTGCCCCCAAATAAAATTGAAGCCTTCCACTTTGATAAGATATATGGTAGATATAGCTTTCAAATTTCAGTGTCAGGGCTGAGGATGGAGATCAGAGGGATCCACTGAAAAAAATTTAAGATGGTCGCAAAGTCACAGTATGGAGACACTGGAAGGACCAAGAAGTGGCAATGAATAGTAACCAGCTCCATGCAGTCCAGAGAAGTACCAACCAGCACTAAGACCAAAACCATAAAGCCTCAGGAACTCGATTGTCTCCAGAACTGAACTTTGAACTTTGGTTCAAGAGGGCCTTGAAGTCCTCGCGCTCTACACCTCAAATATACCACATGACTGGATTCATTTTGACCCTAAAGACACTAGAAAGAGAGATAGTTTAAAGGAAAGAAAAGAGGCAAGAACAATTATAAAGTTAAGAGAAGAAATGTATGAACAGTTGAATATAGTTAAATAGAATCATGAGATATTTTAAAAGACCAAGAAAATTAACAGTTATTAACAAGCTTAATGTTGAGTAAAGGACAGAGACCACAAAACAGCAAAATTAAAAATGAAATAGGAAAAATACTGACAAATATAAAAGTAATTAGGAATATTATTAGAGAACATTAAACACAACTCTATTCTAACAACTTAGAAAACTTGAGTGTGATTAGCTAAAAAAAAATACAAATTGCCCAAACTCACACAATAGAAAATTATTATTTCAAAAGAAATAATCTTGGAAGGAGAAATAAGGCAAGTCATTAAAAAATTACTCCAAAAAAAAAAACAACACCTGCCCCAGATGGATTCACAGATGGATTCTTTTAAACTCATCAAGTACAAATTGTCCTGATTTTACTTAGATTATTCATAAATATACAGAATATGAAGAAAACTCTTATTAAACTCTTTTTTAAAAATACCATGTTCAGGGAAGCACATTTTTTTCTTCAAAATATGAGACATTGACTAGTTGAAGAACCAAATAGAGAAATGAGAAACTTGAATACAACTCCACTGACTCCAGATTTTGGCATGTCATAATGTTAAACCCACTGACTTCAGAATTAGTGCTTTAAAGACATAAATAATTGGAAGAACATTTAATACTCAAGGATGGGTTGGACTGATATAGAAGAAAATCATAATGCTCTCAAATTTATACACATTTAAATAATGTTTGCATGTATACATATATGTATTTCATAGATCTATATGCATACGCTTATATCAGCTCTATGTAAATTAAATATACAGTAACAAACAAAATTTATATAATACATTTATATCTAATGAAATAATAATCAAAAACTGAAAGATTAGACTCATCTATGTATTTTTTTCTTCTTGTCTCCACCATGAGATTGTGAACTTCTTGATGTTGGGTAATGTCTTTTACTTTTTTTATAGCCTTAGCATTTAGCACAGTGCTAGGCACATAGAAGGAATTTCATGTTTATTGAATGATTACATCAGGAACAACACATAGACCAATCTGGCTGGAATACTGAGTATGTGAATGGAAGTAATATGTAATAAACACAAAATGCTGTATTATAACCCAATGGTGAAGAACTTTAAATGCCAAACAGAAAACTTTGCATTTTATAAGGAGGAAATAGGGAGCAATTATTTTTTTTTATTTAAGTGGCATAGTTAGACCTAGGCAGCTGCTAAGGAATGTTTTAGACAAACAAAATTGATGCAACCAAGAATAGAAGGGAAAGAAAAAAAAAGCTGGGGAAAAACATATGCCAAAGAATTTTTTTAAAAGACCCTATTTATGTTTGCAGAGAACTGAGTCAAATTAATAAGAACATAGTGCATTCCCCAATTGGAAAATGATGAAAAGCTATAATCAAAGATCAAAAGCTTAGCTGTCAATAAAATAAAAACTAAACAAAAAGTTTTTTAAATGATATGATTTTATTAATAGGTACAAAAAAGTCTTTGATAAAATCTTACATTCATTTATGATAAAAGAATACCCTCAGATGAAAAACTATAAACTATTTTAATGATATAAAAGAATGTTTCAAATTGCTAAAAGAGAAATACACATTAAAACAATTTTGAGGTACAATATTATTTATAGATGATTTTCTAATATGTCAAAAAAGAAAATAATAAATGTTAGAGAAGATATGGTAAAACTCGGGAACTAATACATCACTGGTGGAGTTGTGAAGTGATAAAACCATTCTTGAGAGCAATTTGGAAACATGTACAAAGAGCCAGCAAGCTGTGCATATCCATTTGATCTAACAACACTGCCTCTATGTCTCTACCACAAAGAGATCAAATATGGGGGAATGGATTTGCACCAATATATGTATAGGAGCTCATTTTTTGTGGTGACAAAGAAACTGAAAGTAAAGGATTGCAAATCAATTGGGGAATGAGTGAACAAGGTATGGTATAAGATTATAATGTAATATATTTCATAAGAAATGACAAAGTGATCACCAAAAATCCTGTAAAGACTTATATGAAGTGATGCAAAGTAAAGCAAATGGAATCTGAACATCATACACAGTAAGGGCAATACAGCATGATGATCAATTGTTACTGAATTAACTATTATGAGCAATGCAAGGATCCAGAACAATCCTCATCTAATGATGAGAAAAGCTCTTTACTGCCACAGAAGGAACTAACTGTCTGGATGTAGATTGAAGCATGCCATTCTTTACTTTGTTTCCTCTATGAATTTTTCTCTAGTATGAATGATATGTATCTTAAATGGCATGATGAACATGGAAATATGCATTGTATGATAACGCATATAATACCCATATCATATTACTCGATTGGGGGGCTGGAACAGGCAAAAGAACTATGAATTGAAAAATGTCAGAAAATATATTTTAGAAATGCATTGGGGGCAGCTGGGTAGCACAGTGGATTGAGAACCAGGCCTAGAGACGGGAGGTCCTAGGTTCAAATCCGGCCTCAGCCACTTCCTAGCTGTGTGACCCTGGGCAAGTCACTTGACCCCCATTGCCTAGCCCTTACCACTCTTCTGCCTTGGAGCCATTACACAGTATTGACTCCAAGACAGAAGGTAAGGGTTTAAAAAAAAAGAAAAAAGAAAGAAAAAAAAGAAATGCATTGACAGATTAAAAAGTAAGAGTATATTGACATGAAAAGAAACTAATAATAGATTAGTATTAGGTTTCTCTTAAAATAATCTAGGATTGAAGGTTAATAACTTATCAAAAAAGAGAAATGTCATTATTTTTAAATTATCTTGGAAAATTTGGCAAATAATTTGGTGAGAAGTGAATTGAGGCCCCCACTGCATGATAGAACAGTGAATTTGACTGGGATAACAGACATGGAGAGAAAACCAAGGAAAGTACTTTCAATTTATTGTCAGTGAACCTGGGTAGAAACCCTGACTCAGTCAATGGCAGGTCACCTGTATGATATTTAATAAATAATGTAATTTGTCTCTTTCTCTATTTGATGGGTGTTTTTTTTCCATCCATGAAATGGATTGGACCTACTGTTCCTTTCCTATCCCAAATTTTAGATGAAGAAAAAACAAGCCTTTAAGATGTCAAGTGGGAAAACTAATTTATTTGAACTGTATATGGGTAATGACATTTTTATAAACCAAGTAGTAGAAATGAGGTACAAAAAGATTTCTAGGTTATATTAAAATAAAAAATTAGGTACAACAAAAAGCATATCGTAAAATAAAAGGACAGATTTAGAAAATATTTATGACAAATATTGTAAATTTAAACTTGATAGATGAAATATATAAGAATGTGTGTGAAATTTATAGTCAATTCACTGTCCACAAAGAATAAATGGTTAAAAAACATGGGCAATTAGGTGGCTAGGTAGATAAAGATCCATATCTGCAGATGAGAGGTCCTGAGTTGAAATCTGTCCTCAGACACTTTCTAGCTGAGTGACCCTGAGCGAGTCATTGTCTCCCATTGCCTATACCTTACCCCTCTTCTGCTTTAGAAACAATACACAGTATTGATTCTAAGATGGAAAGGAAGGACTTTGAAAAAGAACCATGAAAAGAAACTTTTCAGAAAAGAAAATACACATTGTTAATAAACACTTGAAAAAATATTCATATCAATAATCAATAAGATGGTAATTAAAATAATTTTAATGTGACCTCAAACATAGCAAATCAGCAAAAATAATTAAAAGTCTGGAAAATAAATTTTGGTGTGGTGTGGGAAAATGGCTACATTTCTGATTTATAAATATAGTAAAATTTTGCAATTAAAGCTTAAAAATTGCCTTTAACTCAGTAATCCCAATATTTCTATCCAAGACAGAAACCAAAAAGACTTCTGTTTTCAAAATTTTGCACTCCAGTGATATTTTCAATTGATAAATCTAGACATAGTCTAGTTGTCCACTAATAGGAAAATTGATTTTTCAAGAGGGATGCAACTGATGTAATGAATAGTTCAATCCAATTTAATTCAGTGAGTATAAGCAATATGAAGAGATATGTAAAGACTTTTGTAAAATAATTTAAAAAAAACTGAGCCCAGAAAACAGACTGACTCCAACTATGTAAGAGGAAATATTAATGGAAACATGGACAAAGAATCCATCAGGGACTAAATAGTGGGGGCAAAAAGGCCTTGTGATTTTCTGCAATGAAATTCATATATTTAAATACATATGAAAGTCTAATTACAATCATTGATGGTGAATGTTATTTAGAACACTTTTTAAATCACTTTGTTGTGGATGGGGAAAAATACCACTATGATTAATGATCCAGTGATAATGTCAATAAAGCAAATATCAGTTACTAATCAGATTCATTAGAGTCAAGCTTATATATAATTTACAATATCAACTAAGTTCTTTTTGAGCTGTGTCTATAGTTCATTATGGCCATGGCTTTCTCTCTCAGAGACCAGGCCTGAATTTAGCAAGTATATATGAGCTATACAGTCCACTAAAACTTCCTCAGTCAGAATTCCCATAGAGTGATAGTTCCCTAGAAGATGCAGGAGCTTTCTGAAACAAATCATTAGTATTCACAATAGAACTATAAACAGGATCCTAATGAATGAATTTACTGAACAATTGTTCTTGTTTATAGACATTAGCTTAAACTAGATCATTAGCTGTAACAAATGAGCTATTTCTTCAAATGACAAACAATAGAAGAAAGAAACACAAGAATGATGAATGTGTAGGGAACAGTGATGTATGACTGACTATGGAATAATGGAATTTGAGGATAACTTGTGGACAAAATGGATCACAATGGCAGTTTTAGTATTGTTTTCATTGAGTCCACATCAAATAGCAACCAACCAGGTAAATCAGCAGAAAATGACATGAATATGAACCAGTTTATTTTTGAACAGGAAGACTTTAGGAGAAAATGGGATTTCTGAAAAGAATTTCTTTCCCTCTTTTTCTTTTTTTTTACATCACCTTCTCTTTTTATTGACTCTCCTAATTTCCCTGCAAATGGAATCATCCTTTCTAAAAAAAACAAAAACAAAATAAAACAAACAAAAAATAGCAAGCAAAGCAAATAAAAAGGACCATGATCACATACATCTTGGAAATATATGCCCCATTTTGTTTTTATATATTTTTCCAATTATTTGTAGTAAGAGTTTTAAAATTTGTCTTCTGAAATTTTGAGTTCCCAACCTTTCCCCTCACTCTCTTCATAAAGAAAATAGAATGAAAAAATGATATATTTCAATCTGCATTCAGATCCATTAATTCTTTCTATGTATTAGTGGATAGCCTCATCATTAACCTCTTGGGGCTGTCTTGGATCTTAGCATTATTGATAATAGTCAAGTCATTCACAATTGATCATCATACAATATTGATGTTACTGTGTATAGTGTTCTCCTGGTTTTGCTTCACTTTGCTTCACTTTGCAACAATTCATATGTCTTTTCAGGTTTTTCTGAAATTTTCCTGTCCATCATTTCTTATGGTACAATAATATTCCATTATAATCATATACCACAACTTGTTCAGCCATCCTCAAATTGATAGACATTCCTTTAATTTTCAGTTCTTTGTCACCACAAAAATAACTGCTATAAATATTTATGTACAAAAAAAGTCATTTCCTCTTTTTTATGTCTTTGGGATATAGACTTTATGGTGGCATTGCTGGATGGAAAGGTAAGCAGAGATTTATAGCACTTCTGACATAGTTTCAAATTGCTCTCCAGAATGGTTAACTACACTACCAGCAATGCATTAGTGTCCCAATTTCCCCCCAACCCCTCCAGCATTTATTATTTTAATTTTCTGTTATATTATCCAATCTGATAAATGTGGGGTGGTACCTGAGAGTTATTTTAATTTTCATATCTCTAACATCTAGTGATTTAGGATATTTTTGTATGACTAGACATAGTTTTGATTTCTTCATCTGAAAATTGCTTATTCATATCCTTTGACCATTGATCAAGTAGGGAATGCTTCTTAATTTTATAAATTTGACATTTCTTTATATATTTGAAAGATGAGACTTGTATCAGAGAAGCTTGTTATGAATCCCACCCCCAATTTTCTGTCTTCCTTCTGATTTTGGCAGCATCACTTTTATTTGTACAAAACGTTTTAAATTTAATGCAATTAAAATGATTCATTTAACTTCCCTTGGTCTTCTCTATCTTTTATTGTTTTTTTGGTTATATAATCTTCTTTTATCCATATCACAGGTACATTTTTCTATATTAATCTAATTTATTTATATCATTTTTATGTCTAAATCAATTATCCATTTTGATCTTATCTTGTTATATGGTGTGAGATTATTTTCTATGCCTAATTTCTTCCTTCCTTTCCAAGATTTTCTGCTTGGAAGCATCAGCTTTCAAACTTTTCAAGCATTTTTTTTCAAATAGTGAGGTCTTGTCCCAAAAGTGTGGATTTGGGGTTTGATCAAACACTAAACTATTATGTTTAGTTACTGCTATGTATTGTGTGATCTATTCCAGTCATCTACTACACTATTTTATTAAACAGTACAAGATTATGTTTTTGATGTTCACTTTGTAATAGTTTGAAATTTGGTAGTATTAGGATGCCTCCATCCACATTTTCTTTTTACTGAATCCTTTGATATTCTTGACCTTTCTTATTAGATGAATTTTGTTATTATTTTTTCTAGCTCTATAAAATAATTATTTGCATCAATTTTACTGACATAATTGGGCAAAATAACTTTTATTGAGTTATTTAATTTTTCTTCATTGGTGTTTTCATTTTTTCAATTATATTATTCTCTCTTAATTTTCAGGATTTTGATTTTGGTGTCTAATTAAGGATTTTTAAGTTGATCTTTTTCTAGTTTTTTTTTAGTTGCATGTCTTTTTCAGTTAATTAGCTCTTTCTCACTTTTACTGATGCACATATTTAGAGAAATACATTTTTGCATTAAGAGCTGCTTTGATGGCACCGTATCAATTTTAGAATGTTGTTTCACTATTGTCACTCTCTTTAATGAAATTATTTCTTTTTTTATTACTTGTTCTGTGACCCACTCATTCTTTAGGATTTGTTTATATAATTTCTAATTAATTTTTAATCTATGTACTTATGGCCCCTGATTGATATATTTTATTGAATTATGGTCTGGAAATGGTGCATTCAATATTTTTGCTTTTCTGAATTTTACTCTTAAGGTTTTAATATTCTTTTACATGGACAATATTTCTGAAGGTTCCACTTATAGCTGAGAAAAAAGTTATATTCCTTTCTCTTTCCATATCAAAAGGTCAATAATTTCTAAATTTTCTAAAATTTTATTGAAATCCCTAAGTTATTTCTCATCTATATTCTTTTTAACATTCTCTGTCTTTAATTCTGAAAGTTGAGGTTCCCCAATAGTATAGTTTTACTATTTTCCCCTGTAATTTATTTATTTTAGTAATTTGGGTGATGTGTTATTTGCTACACATGTGTTTAGTTTTGATAATTCCTCACTGTGGTGCCTTTCAACAAGATTTAGTTTTCTTATTTATCCCTTTCAATTAAGTTTTTTTTTTACTTCTTGTTTTGAGATAATGATATTGATTGATAACCCTGCCTTTATTACTTCAGCTGAAGCATAAGAAATTTTGCTCCAGTTCTTTATTTTAACTGTGTGTCTCTCTGTGCAATTGGATTTCTTTTATATGACATATTGTTGCTTTCTTTTTTCTAATATACTCTGCCATTCAGATCCATTTTATGGGTGAGTTTTGCCCATTTGAATTGAGGTATATTTACTAATTGCATTTCTCTTTATATTATTACCTCCTGTTAATTTCTTCTCTCTCTTTTTATTCTTTCCTTCTTCAAAAGTTTATTTTTGTTTCTCCACTGCCTTTTAAATATCAACTTTCCTTTTATTCACTCCCTTTCTTTTATCCCTGCTACTATCCTTTCTTATTTCTGGTTGGGTACTTATATCTATTACCAATTGCAAATACATATGCATATATTTATAATTATATATATATATTTATAATGTGTAAACATATATATTTCCACTTTGAATCAATCTACCCTGAGCATGTTGTTCAAGGATAGCCTTTTCCCATACTATTTTCCCCTTCAATGTAAAAACTCTTTCTTGTACACCTCTTTTATGTGAAATATTTTTTTTTGCTCTTCTTCTTTTCCCTTGCCTCTTCTCTAAGGATATCTTTCATTATTGTATATTCATTTGTCCATATCATCCCAATGTCATCAAGTCACTTTCATGTCTTCTTTTAATATAGAATCCTTCTAAGTGACCTAAAAATTATATATATTTTTTAAAAATTGTGTCAAGGAAGCTCATCCTCTCCCCCTTCCTGAGTAACTTTACCTGTCTATCAAACATTCCTGACATACCACAGTTGTGCCAGGGTTTCGTTGGTGTATGTTCTGGATGTAAATAAAAGTTAAGCTTTGCGGAAGAACCAGGAGGAACTGCAGGAGATTTGAAAGGTAGATGCAGAGCAAGAAGGTGAGGGGGAATGAGGAAGAGACTGGCAGGCTAGGAACCATGTGGTCAGGTTACTTATAGGAACATATAGTCTACCCTTCCAATAAACTTTATAAAAATATATATCTGGGTAGAAATATTATTTTTTAAATTATTACAAATTTACATATATCATGTTCCCACATAGGCAAATGAGTGAACCTTATTGAATCCTTTATGATTTCTCTTTTTTCATTACCTTTTCTTCTTTTACATCTTATATTTCAATATCAGATTTTCTATTCAGCTCTAGTCTTTTCATCAAGACTTCTTGAAAGGCCTCTGGAGAGATCATTCTTGCTTGTAATCCTAGTTCCTTTGCCTTCTATAATATCTTATTCCAAGCCCTCTTCCCCTTTAAGGTGAAAGTTAAATTGATACTGTTCCTAGGGTCACTACTTCCTTAGGACAAGAAATGATAGAATTTCTTGGGGTCAATAATCCTTTGTGCCCCAAAATGATCCAGCTCCTTAGGGACTCTATTCATTTGACCATAAATATTCTTCTCTGCTCTTGGATTATTACCCAGAAGTGGGCAATGGAGTGGTCAAATGACATCTCATCCAGCATACAGTGCTAGCACAGGGGTTCCTCATAATCTCTTTCTAACTAGTTTTGAGTTCCCTTTACTGACTCTAATTTGATAACTTTTAAACTCACTGCTGTTTCTATTACTACCACCTAGTCTTACAACTAGTTTCATTCCCATGGGTTCTGAGCCATCTGCCAACTCTGGTTCACAGATTTCTTCTAAGTTGTTTTGGGATGGAAGTATATCTCACTCTGACATTTTGCTGTTTCTGTCATTTCAAAATTAAACATGATGTGTGTCTGAAAGTTGTTTGGAAGTGAATGTAGGGAGAGTTCAGCTGAGTACTTCACTATCTTGACTCTGTCCTCTGAAATCTGCATAGTATTCTCTTCTATTGTAGTTCTGTAAAGGATAACTTTATAGTTTGTCTTAATATCTAAATTAATTATTGGTCACCATGGGATATCCCAAATAATAAAATACCTAAGTCAGCTGGAAATTATGTTGATTTTAATTAATATATAGAGAGAAGGAATTAAGGAGAAGAGAGAGAGAGAGAGAGAGAGAGAGAGAGAGAGAGAGAGAGAGAGAGAGAGAGAGAGAAAGAGAAAGAGAGAGAGAGAGAGAGAGAGAGAGAGAGAGAGAGAGAGAGAGAGAGAGAGAGAGAGAGAGAGAGAGAGAGAGAGAGAGAGAGAGAGGAAAGAGTTAATTAAAACTGCTCTGGCTCAGGTTGAGCCAGACAGGAGTTAATGACCTTGGCCAATGGGCCTCCAATTAGAGCCAAGGGAAAAGGAGTCAGTCTTATAACTAACCATGATACTGTCTCAAGGAAGCTGCCTGAGGGAGCTCCTCCAGGCTTGAGTTCAAGGATCAAACTGGTGCCCCACCTGTTCATAGGAAGTGATCAGCCAGAGTCACCTCTCTGGGGAAAGAGACCGAAGAGAGGAAGTGACGTGCCCTATATAGACGGTTTTACATCACCTTCTTGCATCACATCTGTACCAATGGTAGATTAGCTTTACTTAGGACAGCCCAGGGGTCTGTCAGCTGTTTCTGCACATGTCGGTTGAAGGCCATCCTCCTAGATACTTAATCCTTGAGTATGGGTGCAAGCATTCCTGACCTTGTTAGACTAAGTAGGGTGGAACAATGTAGAGTTCCCAAGACATTCCTGATTCTGTGAGACCTAGTATCTCCATTATTACAATCAGGAAATAGCTAAATCAAATCTTCTAAAGTATGGTCTGAGAAGGGTGGGGTATTTTTGAAGTTCTCAGTTCTAAGATACTCTCTTATGCCCTGAAGACATTCTGCTGTCATACAATCTAGGAGTCCAGGTCCTAAAAGTTTGCACATACAAAACTATCATGAAAGATGTGTTACTTGCTTGTGGAGTGGGTCAATGAATATTTACTCCTAGACAGAAAAATCACTTTCTACTTCTACCAAAAAGTAGATTAAAAGTTGGAGAGAGTTTGGGAAGCAAGGTTCACTGATACTCTATTGCTAGAGCTATGAATTGGATAGACTGTTCTAAGAAGCAAGGTGAAATTTTCAAGAAAAGTGACTAAATTGCTGATATCTTGATTCAGTGAGAATAGTACTGGGCATGAAGCCCACATAGGTCAAAGACAGAGGGAAACATTTATAGCAGCACTCTTATGGAAATAAAAATGCTAGAAACAAAAGTAAAGCCCACTGGTTGTTGGAATGTACAAATAAATTGAACTATATTAATATAATGAAAGAGTCAAGTACAAAGAAAGGGGAATGTGCCAATTTCTGAGAAACATGGAAAGATGTTTTTCAAACTGATGCAGAACAAATAAAATGGAAGTAAGAGAATTATAAATAAAAATGACAATGAAAAAGAAAAAACCTAAAATATATAACAATTCATATTAATTTCAAGAACAATTCTATTTCTAGAAGGCCAAAAATAAAATGTATCTCTTCTCAGATGGGTAGTGGTAGACAATGAATAAAGAATGAAGCACACATTGAGCATGTGGGCAATGCAATGTTTGATTTTTCTTAATTCTTAATTTTCTTAATTCTTAAAAAGTTCCTTAATTTCTTAATTTTTCTTTATTTCTTAATTTTCTTAATTTCTTAATTTCTTAAAAAATTTTTAATTTTGATTGCAAGCTAATGTCATAGAAGAAATTATATTAATGGTTTTGAGTCAATAAATCAAATATTAAGAAAGGAGAGAAATGGAAAAAAATGACCAAATTGTTCTATGTTAAAGTTTTCATTCCACATACCTTAGCTTTCTTAGCTCCATTATCTTAAATAATATTAAGTTTATATCACAAAGAATGATGTAAATGAGGTAAACTCTATGAAAAATAGGAATAGCAATTATAATTCTAGAAAAGGCATGATAAACTTTGAAGAAAAATATATATAAAGAGAAATGAGGAAATAGGATTAAAGAATAGAAAATGTGTTTTTTGATGGAAAACAGTCAATAGAGTTGGCTATATATGTATTTATGTGCCTTGGAGGGGAGTATTTTCGGTAATGTGGATAGGTGCATATGGGAAAGCACAAGAAAGAATGCTAAGTAAGGAGGAAAGTGTATGTACTCACATGGAAAGTAGCTGTGCTGGTATAGAAATTTCAAAAGGGAAAGGATGGTACTTATAAAGTAATGAAACTTCCACTGGAAATAAACATAGAAATATTGAATGCTCCAAAAGTTCAGTTTTTTCTTGTTTCAAAATTCATTAAATGCTTAATGTGTCATAGTAGATATTAATAATTGACTACATTTATATACTGCTTTAAGGTTTACAATGCACATTACAAATATTATTTCATTTGATCCTTTTAATAACCCTTGCTGATAGGTGCTATTATTAGTCTCATTTTACAAATGAGAAAATTAATATTTACAGAGATTAAGAGATTTAAAATTAAATCACTTGCTATGGTGCACATGACTATTAACTTCATGAAGGAGGATTTGAACTCAAGCATTTCTGACTCCAGGTTAAGTATTCTATTGCGTTACCTAGCTGGGAAGTAGACTGTTTTTGGTTTCAGTACAAAGTGGGTTTCAGTCTTACCTGAGGAACATACAGACTGTGTGACCCTGATCAAGTGGTTTAAGTTCTGAATTCCTCTGACATTGCTCAAGGACAGTTGCTTTCCTGCTTTGGAAGAGTGAATTTTCACAATTAAAGTAAATTTATTTTACTTAACAAATATCTATTTTCTCTATATTTCTCTTTAGAAAAAAAGAGAATAGCAAAATCTTCGCAGCAAATATGAATAGTCAGAAAAAAACAAATGCCAGCATTGCCCATTCCCATAAAATAAATAAATGACCAAATAAATAAATGAATGAATAAATGGCCCAAATCGGCATCTTTGTCTATCATCTCTGTCAGCAAAGCAGATAACACATTGCATTATAGCTCCTCTGGATTCATGATTAGTCATTACATTGATTAGAGTTCTAAAGTATTTCAAAATTGCATGTCTCTACAATGCTTTTTTATTATTATTTTATAAATTGTTCACCTGATTCTCCTCCGTTCAGTATGCATTGGTTCATAAAACTATTTTCTGACTTCTTTGAAACTTCCCTCTTCATCTTTTCTTATGGAATAGTTGTATCCCATTATAGTTAAATACTATCATTTGGCTATTTACTAATTGATGGACACCTTGTCAATTTCTAGTTCTGTACCACCACAAAAAGAATTGCTACAAATATTTTTGTATAGATGGGATTTTCCCTTTTGCTGTGATTTCTTTGGTGTATAGCTCTAGTAGTGGTATCCGTATATCAGAGTATGCTCAAATCAGTAAATTTTAACATAGAATTGCTAATAGCTTTTCAGAATGGAAGAGGGAGTTTCTTCACTAAAAGTTTCCTACACCAGTGCAAGGAAAGATTTGGATGAAGAATTATATTTAAAAATAATCTAGGACCTGAGGATACCCCTCAAAAAGCATTTCTTGCTCTCCAGTTGCTTGCCTTCTCCAAGAAATCAAATAAGAAATTTATGAATCTGCTCAAATACTTTTTTCTATAACCTTATGATCTGGGCAAATAAAATTGAGAATATTAGTGGACCTGATATTAGAATCAGCACAGTGAGATCTATGCATCAAGAGTGGAAACACCACCACACCAAAATCCAAAATTCTAACTTTTGGAAGCTCAAAATTTAAGACTTTCAAAGGATTCCAGAGGCCTGGCATCATAATCCCATATGAAGGACTACTCTTTACTATGTCTTTGCCAAATGGCCATGTGATTTCAGCTGGAAGACTTCAATTGTTGTTAGAGAAATCATTTCTTTACATAGCTGCCATTTTAGGAACTTGTTATTTAACTGGCAAGTAAAAAAATCCAAGGTAATCTGTACTTAGATTATTAGTGCTATGTTCTATTTTAAAATAAAGTAGCAGGAAGGTAAATGTCAAAACATGTGGGATTTATCCTCCTGATTAGAGAAATGCAAATCAAAACAACACTGAGGTACCACCTCATACCTAGCAGATTGGCCAATATAACAATAAAGGAAAATAATAAAGGTTGGAAGGGATGTGGAGAAATTGGGGCACTAATACATTGCTGGTGGAATTGTAAATTGATCCAATTATTCTGGAAGGCAATTTGGAATTAAGCCCACAGGGCTTTTAAAGAATGCCTGCCCTTTGATCCTGCAATACTATTACTGGGTTTGTACTCCAAAGAGATAAAAACAATTGTGAAAAAATATTTATAGCTGCACTTATTGTGGTGGCAAAAAAATTAGAAAACAAGTGGTCATCCCTCTATTGTGTAATGGCTGAAAACTTCTGGTATAAAATGGTGACAGAATACTATTGTGCTATAAGGAAAAATAAACTGCTTGATTTCTATATGAACTGGAAAGGCATCCAGGAAGTGTTGCTGACTGAAATGAGCAGAACCAGGAGAACACTGTACACTATAATTGAAACATTGTGGGATGATTAAATGTAATAGACTCTGCTAGTAATAGTAATGCAAAGATCCAGGACAATCCTGAGAGATTTATGAGAAAGAATGCTATCCTCATTTAGAGAAAGAACTGTTGTAGTAGAAATGCAGAAGAGAAGCATATGATGTATCATTTATTTATATGGGTATATGAATTGGGGTTATGGTTTTTAAAAGATTACTCTATTACAAATATGAATAATATAGAAATAGTTTTTGAGCAATAAGATATGTATAACAGAGGAATTGCTTGTCAGTTATTGGAAGGAGGAGGGAAGAGGGGAGGGAGAGAACATGAATTATGTAAAGGTTATAATATTCTAAAAAATTAAAATAATGTGAAAAATTTTAAAAAATGAGTTAGAAAATCTGGGTTCAAATCTCAGGTCTGCTTCTTACTAGTTATAGGGAGTAGAACAAATCACTTAATCCCTCTGAGACACAGTTTCCTCTTTTATAAAATAAAGGGGTTGGACTAGATCTGTGATCCAATATATTCAGATTCAAGAGAGATAAAGTATCTTATAACTTGGGGATGCAAAAATGGAAAATAACAAAGCTGGGATTGAAACTCACATAACTGCATTTTGAACTTAATGTCTTATTCATATATTAGGCTGCCCCTCATGGGGACCAAATATGTGTGTGTGTGTGTGTGTGTGTGTGTGTGTGTGTGTGTGTGTGTGTGTATAAAGACAAGTAAAGAATGAGACATGGATTTTTGGACCTAGATAATGTGAGAATTTCTTTCTCTTAGATAAGTATATTTTGTGGAAAGGAAACACGACTGACAGTTGGTGGGGGAAGGGGCAACTGGGAGTGACAGTTGGGTCTTGTGACTAGCACTTCCTTCCAAATGGGATTGGCAGTTGGGTCTTGTGACTAGCACTTCCTTCCTGCCGGGGTTGGGACTTGCTTCCTGGTGTTGGAGGAGAGAGGAGCTTGTTCAGCCCAGTCTGGTGTGGTGTGCCATCTCTTCTTGATTCAGCCCTAAGATTCAGGCCCAATCACTTCTGAGGGTTAGACCTGTTCTTGTTTGCTTTCTGTCTACTGCTGAGATTCTGAATTATACAAACTGGAGTGATATAGAATAGACGGGAGTGGGAGAACCCTCCATCAGCCTCTGGGCCTGGCCTCAGCTCTGAAGCTGAGGAAAAACTCCAATCCAAACTGGTTAATAAACTTTATATAATTTGAATTCGCAATCAGATAAGTGGACTATCTTTTCTGATCATAGAGGGAGCTGAACTTCAGTTCAGTCATTCCAAGACAAAGAGTTCTTATCGGACCCCTGATGTTTCCTCTCAGCAGGGGGCATCTCCCTCCCTTGCCTCACTGAGCAATATACCCTCTCTCCCCTTAACTCCTCCATACCCCCATACAAACCTCACTTTTATCCCCATTTTTCCAATCCCATTCCTTTCCCAATAAATATTACAATTTCTTATAATTTCTTATATATTTATAAGAAATAATACATATTATTCTTATTTTACATGTACTATGTTATACATACAAATTAATGATAAATCACTATATATACATATTTAATTTTTAATGAAATTTCAAAAGGTAATTCAGAAATCAGAGTTAAACTTTCTGCTTTTCTTTTTGTCTTGGTTGCATTGATTTTGTATGTACAAAACCTTTTTAATTTAATATAATCAGAATTACCCATGCTTCCCTAATTTGCTCATGACATCATCCATTGTATTTTAGATTATGTAAACCTTATCTTGGTGTATGGTGTGAGGTATTGGTTTCTTCACAGTCTCTTCCATATCATTTTCCAAATATCTCAATGTTTTGGTTAAATATTGAGTTTTTGTCCCAATAGCTTGGATCTTTTTATTTATCAAATGGTCAATTACTATTAGATTTTGTGTATGTAATCTATTCTACTGATTTAACACTCTACTTTTTTATCCAATATCAATTATTTTTGTGATTACTGATTCCTGTCTAATACAGTTTGAGATCTGGTAATCCTAGGCCACCTCCCTTCACATTTTTTCATTGATTCCCTTGATATTCTTGATCTTTTGTTCATCCAGATGAATTTTGTTATTATTTTTTCTAGCTCTAAAAATAATTTTGCTCAGGTTGAAGAATATGGCACTGAATAAGTGGATTAGTTTAGATAAAATGAAACACTTTATTAAATTTTCTTGGCCTTTCCATGAACTATAAATATTTCTGGTTGTTTATATATGACTATTTGTGTGTTTTTAAATTAAGTTCATTGAGTTACTGGGTTTGTCTTCACAAGTTGACTCCCAAGTATTTTATATAATCTGCCATCAATATTAATTGAATTTATTTTTCTATTTTTGTTGCTGGACTTTTTGGCAATATATAGAAATGCTGATGATTTGTATGGGTTTCTTTTATATCCTGCAACTTTGATAAAGAAGTTAATTATTTAAACTAATTTTTAGTATGTTCTCTAGCATTCTCTAAACAAACCATCATATCATCTCTGAAGAGTAATAATTTTTCCCATTGCCTATTCTAATTTAATTTCTTTCTTTTTTTCTAATTGCTCCAGAGAGCATTGGTAGTAGAATGCTGAATAATAGTGGTGAGAATGGTTTCATCCCTTTTCTTATTGGGAAGACTTTTAAATTGTCTCCTTCTCAATGGTGTTTCAAAGTCCACTGGTGATGGCTCAGGCATCATACCTCTCTATTTTTGAGAGTGGTGATATTTTTCTTTGAGGATGTAGTTCATCGAGGCTTCATGATTTGAACTAAATCCAAAGATTTAAAATGTTAAGGGTTCATCAAGTTGAACCTCTTTGTTTTATATGTGAGAAACCTAAAGTCTTTAGATGCTAAGAAAGTAACTGATCCAAGGTAACCCAAGTTCAGTTGCTGAAGTAGAATTTGAATCTCCTTTCTCTGACTCCAAATTAAGCATAGTTTCTAATTTGTCTCTGAGAAATATTGGCTAGGTGAATCCTAGGCAAATCCCTTAACATCTCAGCATTCTATATCATTAATTCCCAAAGTGTGATCCCAAACTCAGGGGATCCATGAGGCCGTACTATTTTCTAATAATTTTAAGATATTTTGAATTTGTTATATAGTAAATATCAATATTATAATCCAAGTAAGCAAAAGCTCTTCAGATTCCAAAATAATTTTCAATGTAATGGGATCATGAGCTCAAAAAGTTCAGGAACTGCTGCTAGACAACAACTTGTTATGAGTAGAAGTTACAGAGCAGATATTAATCTATATCAATGGAGAGGAATTTTCTAGTTTTCTAGTCTGATAAAATCCCCAGCCCAGTACCTATGCCTAGTCTTTTTTTCTGTATTTTTGGTTTCAATTCCCTGTTAACTGTTTTTGCCCTCACTTTTCCTTTTGAAGGATTATTCTCTTTGGAAAAAAAAAGACAACAACAGAAGTAAAGTGAGATGTTAATAGATAAGCTTACTCACTACCATGGATTCTCATCTTTTACACCCTGGACAATGGATGTCTCTCTTCTTTGAGCTTTCTCTTTCCACTAATTAAACTTTAATTTTCCTTCTTTGTGGTCTCTAGCATTCATTGCCATGCTCAGCTTATTCTGAACTTTCAGTCTCCTGCTCCTTTTTACATGGCTCAGCTTTCCTCATCTCTATATAAATGTTTGTAAAAGATAAATCTTTATACATCTCAGACACTGATCATATGCAATTTTAAAGCCAATTGATAACAATTGAATTTTCCTTTCCACTAAAGTTCTTCATGGACTTATCTCCCTCTTTAGCAACTCCTCATCCTCATTCATTTCCTCTGCTTTTTCTCCACCCTCTTCCTTAGAAATATTAAGTCCCTCCTCCATCTTGACTTTGACTATCACTTCTGGGTGGATAACTCCCAGATCTTGTTTTCCAGGTCTGAACTCTTTCTTGAACCCCATCCATATAATTTAGCAGCCTATTCAGTGCTTTTCTCTGGTTATTCTATGAAGACATTAAGTTCAACACTTATGAAAATGAACTGATCCTCTTTACCCAAAAAAATCAGCTCCTCCTCCTGACTTCCCTATTTTGTTAGTTTTGACAAGAAATTTCATCCATGTCATATATTAGTGGCAATGCCCTCTTTCCAGACCCCCTGACAGAAAATCTCAGTTATCTTTTCTTCTTTTTTTCTCCAAATTCAGTAGTCAACTTTTATCAGTTGTATCCATGCAAAGTTTTATGCCAATTTCCTCCTTTCTATTTCCACTACTATATATTCCATTATGTAAATTTGCTCCTAAAATTACTTTTACTGTATTCCATAAAACTGAATATGCTATATTAACTTTTTGTTTTTCTTTATAATTTCTATTTTGTTATTTAGACAAAATTGTTTCTATAATTCTGTCTTAGATAATATTAAGCACTTTTAAAAGTTTTCCTTTAGTTTTGTATGTTTTCATCAAACTTTTATTATTGATTACTATTTTATTACATTATTACTAGAAAAGAAAATGCTTAAATTATATGCCTTGTGTTCTTTGCATATTTGTCTGTACTAAAGAGTGATCACCATTTAAAAAGTTTAATGCAGATGATATAATATAGAGTGAATTCCCTAACATTTTTATTTTTCTCTATATATAAGTAGCTATTTTCAGCATCCTACTCATTTGTCCTTTAAATTTCTTTCTCTTTGATTCATACATTCTACTGGGGGTTATTGACGTCTCCCATAATTATCATATTCTAGTCTAAAACTTTTTTTAAAATTCTGTGAAATTTTCATTTTATTATGTTGGGTGTTACGCTGTTTGCACATGTATGAATATTGTAGTGTTTCATTATTTATAGTTCCTTTAAATATGATAATTTCCTCCTTTAACCCTTTCAAAGCCTTGAGTTTCAGTATCTTGAATTCAATTTTGTCCACTATCCTGACAATAGATTTCCTGAAATCAGCTGAAGCATTACAAATTTCAATTGAATCTTTATGTCTATCGTAAGTATATTTCCTTTAGACAAAATGTTTTTTAATTGATTATTACTCTTTTCCTTTTCAAAGGGAATTTGAATTTATTTCTATTCAGGAGTTAAATTGTTAAGTCTGAATTTTCTTTACGCTACTGAATAATACTGTAGCTTATTTGATTAACACAGGTTATATTCTACTTTGTCACCAGTGTGAATAAAGTCCTGGGCACTCTTCTTTTTTTGCTTCATATTATCTCTCGTCAGTCTCATCAGCTCCCATGGATTCAATTTTCACCTCTAAATAGATCCTAAATATATATACTTAGCATGAGTTTATGTCCTGAGCAATAATATCACCATTAACCTTTTTGATGTTTCAAACTGGATGTCCCATAGACAATCCAAACTTAACATGTCCAAAACAGGACTCATCTTTTCTTCTCAACACTCCCTTTCTTTTGAAATTGGCTCTGCTTCCCTCGTTTAAATATGTGTTAAATATACACTTTTATAAATCTCAGAACCTCAGCATGTGCAATTTGAAAGTCATTTGGTTGGACTTGTCAAGGTCAGGGACCCAAGTTTGCAATCTCAGTTTTGTCCTTGACTCCTCACTCTCACTCACCACATATACTCAATCATTTCCCACATCTCATTTCTTCCTTCACAAAACCTTTCATATATATCCCTTTCTCATCAACCATAGAGACAAAAACCTACTATAGGCCCTCATGTTTTGGGAACAAATAATTTGAATTATTTCTTTGAGCTCCATTATCTATTTTCATTAATTTTAATTGTAAAATTACCAGAAATTCTGCCACTTTTTGGTGATTTCTTTTTGTTTGGCTATTAGCCCTTACTGTCCTATTGTTTTTTAAACCCATATCTTCTGTCTTAGAATCAATACACTGTATTGGTTCCAAGGCTGAATAGTGGTAAGGGTTAGGCAATGGGGGTCAAGTGACTTTCCCAGGGTCACACAGGTAGGAAGTGTCTGAGACCAGATTTGAATGCAGGATCTCTTATCTCTGAGGCTGGCTCTCAATCTACTGAGTCAGTCTCCATCAGAACAATGCTATTTCTGAGTTAATCCATGGTTTTATTATATTTATCTACCAAAAATTCCAAGTTGTGAATTTCATTGTCATCTGAACATATTCCCCATTGATTTGTCTAAATCTCACTTTTTTAAATTTCAGATGATCCTTTATTATTCCAAGTTAACTTATTATTTACATTTTAGAATCTTTGGATGGCATTCAATCTTTCTTTCAGTGATTATTATAATGCTATTGTCCTCTGTCTTCTTTCTAAAACCTTATTTTGCTTATTCATTTAATTGAGTTTCTATTTATTTCTTTAAGGAAATTTTCTTATGATGATTTCTGGGGAAAAGGTTATTTTTTATGATGGAATAAGGTTTTCCTCTAGAAGGGCTGTTAAATTGTCATCGTCTTATATGACCCTTCTCAACAATATTTCTACAAAATTGCCCTCCTCTGAATTATAATGAAATACTCTCCTTTTCATCCTGGACTTCTTTGGGCTATATGCCAAATATTGGGATATATGGGTTAAAGGCTTTAAGACATTTTATAAAAGTAACACTAAATAGCTTTCCAGAATAGTTAGATCATTTCAAAGCCTCACAAACAGTACATTAAGTGGCTGTTCTTTCCACAATCCTCCAAAACAGATTCAAATGTTCTATCTTTGCCAATTTGCTGGATATGAGGTGAAAGCTCAGAGTTGCTTTGATTTGCATCAAATATATACATAAAGAAAAAAAAAACATTTCCCTCATAATTATCCAGGAAATAGCCTCCATTTTTGACATTCTCAAGATATATAGATGTAATCTTCCCACATGCTTGATTTTGGGCAAAATATAGTAGGTTGGAGAAAACAGAGCGAACATTAAGTATCTAAGTCCAGAAATAAAATGGCCAGTGTTCTGTTCCTATCTGCATCACTAGTTAGCTCTTATGCTAAGAAACTATTAATATATCTATTTCTTCACCTATAAATTATAACTCCTCTCTGCTGCATGCCTCACATTCAGAAATATTTTCAGCTTTCTAACTTGCTTTTGAAAACATTCTGTGCTTCCAGTAAGAATGCTGACTATTTCTGGCATCTGATCATAGACAATTCACCGAAAACCATTAATCTTCTCTGTGCTCTATGGGAGCTGGGAGAGATGACCTCTTAAGGTCCCTTATAACCTTGTGGGTCTATTTTAATTCTATATTTTCCAGACAACCCCTTAATAAAAGATCTCAGATTTGATGTAGAAATGCCTGAATCACCCCCATCCTGTAGAAATCTCACTAGTTGTGTGCCAATAAAATATCCATTGGCATTATTATTGAGGTGATGAAATATAGTTGCCTGGAAAAAATACTGGGGTAATTTATGTAATATGGATTCAAGTCTATAAGAATAAACAAATAATTCATCTGTGTTTACATTTTGAACAAGTATAGGGGACTGAATGATATTTTGGACTTGAAAATCCAGAAATGATATGTTCATTTCCCAGTTTTTAAGTGATATTCAGTATTCTTCAACACATATTCTTCAACAGTCATCCTGGTTCATAAGGTGTTTTTATGTGTCCCAATCTCTGTGTATCTGTGTTATTCTTGTGTAGCTGACACATAATTCCTATTAAAGTATCTCAAATACTCTTATTCAATGATTCTGAAGCTTTTTGGTCCCAGGACCCCTTTACATTCTTAAAATTCTTAGAGGTCCCTTAAAAATGCTATTTCTATTGATAGTATGTCATTAGAAACATACATATATAGATAGATTATATGTATTAAAATTATGATTGATTATTAATTATATGTATTACTTAATTTTAATATAATAAAATCCATTGTATATTGATATAAATGACATTTTATGAAGATAACTATATTTTCCAAACAAAAAATGAGTCATTAATTTGCATATTTTCACAAATCTCTCTGACATCTTGTTTAATACATGACAACTAGATTTCCATATCTGCTTCTGCTTTCCATCTATTGCAATATGTCACTTTGATTGAGGAATATGAAGGAAATTCAGGCTAAAATATACAGGTAAATATTTGGAAAAAGTAGAAGAATTTTAATATGTTAATAATGTCATTGTTATTATGAAAATCATTTTAATCTCAGAGACCCCCAGAAAAAGTCTTGGGGATCTCCAGGAGTCCTCAGAACACATATTGAGAACTATTACTCTAATAATACCATGACCTCATAGACATGAATATTCTCTCCAACTATGCTAGACCAGTGCATGCTTTGTGGTTCTGATCCTTGTCTTCTTTTAAGGAAATAAGGATCTATGAAGAACTGGAATCAAGGATGTCATTAAAGAATTACTACTACTAGGAAGAAATACTATATTACTAAGAAGGAATATGGCCTTTGCACATGGAGAAAGAGGAACAATTGGTGGATAATTTGTATGCTCCTATCATCCTTGAGATAGCAAAAGAAGAGGCAGCTAGATGGCCCATTCAGATAAAGTGCAAGGCCTGAAGATGGGAAGCTCTGGTTTCAAATATTGCCTCAAACACTTCCTGTTTGTCTTTGGGAAAATCACCTAACCCCAATTGCCCTAAATGGTTCTTCTGCCTTCCAAACAATATACAATATCGATTCTAAGACCAAAGGTAAAATTTTGAAAAAGAAAAAGATGACAGGAAAAAATGAGGAAGAACAAGAGCATATTTTGTAGGCCTCTTAACTATCTGTTATCGCTTGTTTTCCACATGTGATAAGGCTATCTTCATACTAGATCATACACTTTTATAATATCCTTTACTTTGCTCCCTCTTAGTTTTTTATTAGTCTAATAATAACCAAGTCTAGACCTAAGAGGCAAGGGTACTGGGTCTATTCCATTTTCAGAAATGCATCCCACTTACATAAGACCCTCATGATATTGCAGATATGGTTTAGTCCTAAAAAAGTCCGAGATGAAATCATAAAGGATCTCCTAGGCAAACGTTTCTTATATTTATTGGCTCATTCAAGAACTCAAGTATTGTATGAGCATACATGGTAGACTGGATGCAGGACAACTCTACCCATACCCTGCTCAGACTCACCATACATCTCTCCATTGCCCTTCAAGTGATGTTGATTGGTGGTTTTAGGAAATGAATACCCCATCACTCATGGTCATGAAAGTATAAGTTATTGATATTGGAAAGATAGGCCATCATTTCAGGAAGATATGTGGGCTTACTTAAGAAACTTTGCCTTTCCTGGGGGTAGTTCAGCATGTTCTCAAGTTCAAATTTAATTCTGAGTTAATTCTGTGCCAGTCTGAGTGTTTATACTGTATAAAAGATAGGTAGATGTTTAGATGAACAATGTTCTCCTGGTTCTGCTCCTTTCACTCTGCCACAATTCCTGGAGATCTTTCCAGCTCACATGGAATTCATCCAGTTCATCATTCCTTACAGCACAATAGTATTCCATCACCATCAGATGCCACAATTTGTTCAACCATTCCCCACTTGATGGGCACCCCCTCATTTTTCAATTTTTTGCCAATACAAAGAGTGAGGCTATAAATATTTTTGTACATATATTTTTCCTTATCAAATGTTTTTTTTAAAAGTCAACAAAAAGAAAGGATAGTAGAATCTTACATTCAATAGATTTTTCAGGGGACTTTGTGACAGTGAAAACAATTAAATAATAGCTAATATTTATATTCATATATAAATACAAAGACATATAAAATATATCATAATCATAATATATGGTATGATATACTTTCCTATATAAAGACAATATAATACACATACAACATATATGCATATGAATGTATATATGCATGTATTATATATAATTACTACATGTGACAATATTTTCTAATATATACTTATAATTAGATATCAATTATTTTATACACACATATAAGTAATACATAGACATAAATTGACTAGCATCAGATTAAGGATCCCTGTTATAGAGATAGGAAAGTTGGCTAGGAGGCTACTCATACAGAATGTTCTCTCATTCTTTTTTTTTCTTTAATATAAATGAGGTCTGAGATTTTGATTTTCCATTACAGGTAGGTAACATTTTTCCATGAGTCAATGGTATATTTTGACTGCTATGATTCCCTTCACAAAACACTACTGCAATTTGAATTTCTACCTATAGAAATGATGATGAATGATGGATCAAACATGATTTCTTGTTACTATTGTTAATTATTTTCTATAGAAACTGAAGTGGTCATTCCCATGTTGGGATAAGATGAAAGAGAAGTTTTATTATATATTAATTATTTTAGCTCAATCTTTTTGTTTGCATGTAGAGGAATTAGTTTCTTTTGAAGAATGCCCTCTTATAGTTTCACAATTATATTTGCTAAAATACCAATAGATTTTCCCACTTTTTCTTCTAATTTATACACCCTTCATGTGCTCTTTCTCTGTCTGTATATATCTCTGCCTCTTATAATTTCACTCTTTCCCCCTCTTCTTTCCCCTCTGTCTGTCTCTATCTCTGTCTCTGTCTCTGTCTCTGTCTCTGTCTCTCTCTGTCTCTCTCTGTCTCTCTCTCTCTCTCTCTCTCTCTCTCTCTCTCTCTCTCTCCTCTCTCTCTCTCTCTCACACACACACACACACACACACACACACAAATACATTTTTAAAAGTAGTTTTTAAAAAAATATAGTTCCTTGAAAAGGTCAGGCTCAAGATAGTTATTACTTCCAAGCTGAACAACCTGACTATAGTGAGAGAACCACCATCTGGCCATATATGCCCCTTAGGTTTATTATGGGAACCAGTCTATTATTGATTACCCCTCCCCCAGACAATGCATGCTTATATCTGATTTCACTGAAGGTCAGAAAGCAATCCATAGGATGAAGGGACTATTCATAAGCAAGGCTCATGGCTCTGACAAATTAGTGATCTGAAAAGATTGTCCTCAAGTTCAAGCACATGGTACTTGACTAAACAGTGCTTGTAAATCTTCAAGAGTTGAAAAAGCAAGGGATCTCTCTGATAAGGATTGGCATCAAAAGCAGAACTAGTTTGCCATAGAAATAAAAATTAAGTTACATTGATATAAAAGACTTAACCTGCAATCCTCACCTAGCTTTAGTATTTACATTACTTTGGTAATGAGGTGGAGAGAGTACTGGGCTTGGAATTTGCAAGATATGATGTCCAAATATGTCTGACATATATTTCCTAGGTGTGTGGCTGCAAATGTTGCTGAACTTTTCTCAGCCTCAATTTCCCTTTTTTATAACATGAAGGAGTTGGACTCAGTGTCTTCAAATATCCCTTTTTATTCTTAATCTATGATCCTATGGTTAATGTGGGAAAAGCGAGCAAAGGACTAGAAGAAACTTTCTTGCCGGATGTTTCCCTTCATCTGGAAATACCCAACAGGTTCATGAATAGCATTGACATACCAGTCATTCACTATACATTCAGTATGTGGCTAGATATATTTAAGCTCTTCAAAAACCTATATCTTTCAATAAATACCACTGAATATGTAATCAATCAATCAGTAAACATTTGTTAAGAACCAACAATGGACCAGGCACTCTGATAACTACAGAGGATTCAAAGAAACCCAAAAGACAATCATTTCTCTTAAAGAGGAGGAAACCACATGGAAACGACTGTGAACAAGCAAGCTTTATACAAGATGAACTGGAAATAATAAATGGAGGAAGGGCATTAGATTTAAGGGAGATAAGAAAAGGCTTCCAGTAAAAAGTGAATTTTAATTGGTCCTTGATGGAAGCCCAGAAAGTCAGGAGGCAGAGGCTAGGAGGGAGAGAATTCCAAGGGGAGGGGCCAGTGAACTTGTTCACACTTGGAAGATGGAGTACCTTGTTTAAGGAACATCAAGGAGATCAGTTCCACTAGACCACAGAGTATGTAGTGGTAAAGGGTATAAAATATGAGAAAACTAGAAAGGGGATTGGTCATGTAATGAAGGGCTTTGGATGTCAAAATGAGGATACTACATCATATTCTAAAGATGAAAGAGAGCCACTTGAGTTTATTAAGTTGGGGAGAAGTGGTTACATGGTAAGAAATGTATTTTATAATCAGAGTAGAATAGACTGGAATGAGGACAGATTTGTGTCAGGATAACTAACCAGTAAGATATTGAATAGTCCAAACATGAGGTGCTAAGAGGGACAAATGAGAAGTCTTTCAAATACCAGGGAAGCACAGATGCCCATTATTAGGATTAATATTCAGGATTGTACTAGAAATCCCAGCTATAACAATAAGATGAGAAACAGAAATCAAAGGAACACACAGTGAGGAAATAAAATGATCACTTTTTGCACATGACATAATGGTACACTTAGAGATCCCTAGAGAAGAAACTAAAAAAATTAGTTGAAACAATTAACATTTTATTAAGTTGTAGGTTACAAAATAAACCAACATATGGTTCTTTGAGAAAAAAAAACAAAATATAAAGTATTAGTTAATCTAATTTTATAAAACAAATAAAAAAATTAAATTATCAGTATCAAAAAATGAAAAGGGGAATTATACCTCTAATGAAAAGAAATTAAGGAAACAATTATGAACTATTTTGCCCAATTATATAACAATAAATATAACAATCTAAGTGAAATGGGTGAATATCTATAAAAATATGAGTTGTTTATATTAACAAAAGAGGAAATGGAATACTTAAATAATACCATCTCAGAAAAAGAAATTGAATAATACATCAATGAACTCCCCAGGAAAAAATCCCCAGGGCCAGATGGATTCACAAATGAACTCTATGAAATATTTAAAGAACAACTAATGCCAATATTACAGAAATTATTTGACAGAAGCAAGAAAGGAATCTTACCAAATTCTTTTTATGACACAAATATGGTACTGATACCTACGCCAGGTAGACCAAAAACAGAGAAAGGAAAGTACTGAGCAATCTCCATAATGAGCATAGATGCAAAAACTTAAATAAAATACTAACAAAGAGAGTACAGCAAGTCATCACAAGGATTATTCACTCTTACCTGTTTGGATATATACCAGGAATGCAAGTCTGGTTTAATGATAGAAAAACCATTTGCATAATTGACCATATCAATAACCAAATTGTCAGAAATCACAAGTTTATCTCAATAGATGCAGAAAAAGCATTTGATAAAAGACAAGACAATATAGGAACAAAAGGGATTTCCTCAAAATAATAAGTAGTATTTATTTAAAACCATCAACAAGTATCATCTGCAATGGAGTTAAGTTAGAAGCCTTCCCAATAAGATTAGGAGTGAAGCAAATACACTTTATTACCAGTATTTAATATTGTACTAGAAATGCTAACTGTAGCAATTAGAGAAGAAAAATAAATTGAAGGAATTAAAGAGGCAATGAGGAAACTAAACTATCACTCTTTGCAGATGATTTGATAGTATACTTAGAGAATCCTAGAAAATGAACTAAAAAGATAGTGGAAATAATCAATAATGTCAACAAAGTTGCAGGATACAAAATAAACCCATATAAATCATCTATTTATTTACAACAAAAATCAATATCAAAATTAGAAAGAGAAACTCCCTTTAAAAATCACTTTTTATTTGGGGATCTATATACCTAGACAAACATAGGAATTATATGAAGACAATTACAAAATGCTTTCCACAGGGAAACAAAAAAAAAAAAAAACCTAAATCTAACCAATAGGAAAAGCATTAATTGCTCTTGGGTAGGATGAACTAATATAATAAAAATGAAAACTCTACCTAAATTAATCTACTTATTCAGTGTTATACCTATAAAACTACCAAAAAGCTATTTTAGAGAATTTTTAAAAATAACAAAATTCATCTGAAAGGACAAAATATCAAGAATGTTTATGGAACTAATGAAAAAATGTGAAGGATGATTGCCTAGCATTAATAGATCTTAATCTGTACTATAATGTATTGATCATCAAAACAATCTGCTACTGGATATGAGATAGAATAGTGAATCAATGGAATAGACTAGGGTTAAATTACCTCAGCAATATTGTTTTGGATAAATGCAAAGATCCCAGATTTTTTGATAAGAACATACTATTGACAAAAACAGCTGGGAAAATTGGAAAAAAACTATGGAAAAATTATGTTTAGATCAATATCTCACACCAAGATAAGATAAAAATGGGTACATGATTTAAACATAAAGAGTGATATTATAAGTAAATTAGGTAAACATGGAACAGTGTACCTGTCAGATCTATGAGGAAGGAAAAATTATTTATTGTTTAAAATTAATTTATTTAGAATTTTTTTTCCAAGGATACATTATTCATGATTTTTCCCACCCCTCTTCCCTCCCACCTCCTGAAGCTGGCAAGCAATTCCACTGGCTTATACATCTATCATGGTTCAAAACCTATTTCCATATAATTTATATTTGCAATAGTGATATTTAATGCTAAAACCCCAATCATATCCCCATCAAGCAATGTGATCAATCATCTGTTTTTTTTCTTCTGCATTTCTACTCTCACAGTTCTTTTTCTGGATGGAAAAACAATTTAAGACCAGGCAAAAAATAAAGAATATTTCCTGATATAAATTGAAAAAATTTGATTATGTTAAATTAAATAGATTTTGTACAAACAAAACCAATGCAACCAAAATTAGAAGGGAAGTGACAAACTGGGAAAAAACATTCTATAACAAAATTCTCTGATAAAGGTATAATTTCTCAAATATACAAAGAACTAAGTCAAATTTATAAGAAATCAAATGATTCCCCAATTGACAAATGGTCAAGGGATATAAATACTCAGTTTTCATGTAAAAAAACAAAATTACCAATAACCATTTTGAAAAGATGTTTTAAATACCTCCTGATTAGAAAAGTGCAAACCAGAACAAATCTGATATACAACCGTACACCTAGCAGAGTGTCCAATACAACAAAAAGGAAAATAATAAATGTTGGAAGGGATGTGGCAAATTGGGACACTAGTACATTGCTGGTGGAGTTGTGAATTGATCCAAACATTCTGGAAGGCAAATTTGGAATTATACCCAAAGGATTTTGAAACAATGCATGTCCTTTGATTCAGCAATACCACTACTGGGTTTGTATCCCACAGAGATAAAAAATTGGAAAGGTTCTATTTGTACAAATATATTTAGAGAGGCACTTTTTGTGGTGTCAAAAAGTTGGAAAGTGAGGGCATGATTCTCGATTGGGGAATGGCTGAACAAATTGTGGCATGCAATAATGATGAAATTATATTGTGCTATAAGAAATGATGGACTGGTTGATTTCTATATGAACTGGAAAGACCTCCATGAACTAATGTGAAGTGAAATAGGCAGAACCAGGAGAACATTATACTCAGAAACTGTAACATTATGTGAATATCAAATGTAATTGATTTTGGTACTAAAAGCAATGCAATGATCCAAGACAACTCTGAGGGAATTATGAGAAAGCATGTTAACCACATCTAGAGAAATAACTGTGGGAGTAGAAATCCAGAAGGAAAGATATAATTCATCACTTGTTTCTTTGTGTATATGATTTGGGGTTTGGGTTTTAATAGATTACTCTATTGAAAAAATGAATAATATGGAAATAGGATTTGAGTGATAATATAAGTATAACCCAGTGAAATTACTTGTCAGCTCTAAGAGGAGGAAGCAAAAAGGAATTAGAGACAACACATGTAACCATGGGAAAAAATTAAAAAATAAACCAATATAAACAATCAGCATTTCTATACTACTAAGAAAACCAAAAGAAAGAGATAAAAAGAGAAATTCCTTTTAAAATAATTAGAAACAGAATAAATATACTTGGATTCTTCTTGCCAGGACACAGAAAGGAACTAAATGGACACAAATGCAAAATCCAACAAGTAAAGGCTGCTCTAAAAAAAATCAGAGAAATACTAATTTCTCTTGGGTAGGCTGATTCAATATAGTTAAAATGACAATGCTATCTAAATTAATTTATTTATTCAGTGCCATACCAATCAAATTCTCAAAGAATTATTTAATTGAGTTCAAAAAATTAATAACAACATTCATCTGAAAGAACAAAAGGTCAAGGCTATCAAGTGAATTGTTAAAAATAACTGTGAAAGGAAGCAGCCTAGCAGTACCAGCTTTAAAAAAAATATTACAAGGTGGTAATCATCAAAATAAGTCAGTATTAGACAATAAATAGAGTAGATGATCAGTGGAATAAGTTAAGTATGCAATATAGAGAAACAAATGAGTATAGTGATTTAGCATTTGTTAAACCCAAAGTTCCTGACTTTAGAGTCAAGAAGTAACTCTGACAAAAACACTTCTGGAAAGCCTTATGGTAGAAAATTGGAATAGAGCGATATCTCACACTATTTATAAAGATAAGCACAAAATTGGTACGTTTTATATTTAAATGATGATATGATTAACAGATATGGGGAATAAATAAGAAATTACCTGTTAATTCTATGGATAGAGAAAGAGTATGTGACCAAATAAGAAATACAATTCCAGGGAGGTTTATATATACTTTTGATTATATAGAATTAAAAAAAAATTACACAAACAAAACCAATGAAATCAAAATTAGAAGGAAATCAGGGAACTTGGAAAAAAATTTACTACAAATTTCTCCGATGAGGTCTCATTTCTCATTAGGGAACTAAATCAAATTTTTTAAATCAAAGTCATTCTCCAGTTGATAGAGGAATCAAAGTTATTAATAGTCAGATAAAATTTTCTAATTTAAATGAATAATTATGCATAATTAGAGAAATGCCAATCAAATTATCTCTGAGGTACCATTTCACAAATATAAGACTGGCTAACGTGACAAAAAATGTAAAACGAAAAATGCTGCAGAGAATTGGAAAATTTTAAATTAATCAAATGTTGGTGGAGCTGTGAAATAAGTCCAACTCCAACTATTCTGGAGAATAATTTAGAACTATATACAAAGGGATTTAAAATTGTATATATGTCTTGTAACATTAATACTGTGACTAACTCAATATTCCAAGGAGATCAAAGAAAAAGGATCATTATACATATATACTTTTGGCAGGTCTGTTTGGGAAAAAATAACTGAAAACAGAGGGAATGCCAATTTGGGAATGATGAATAAGTTATGGTATACTAATATAATAGAATACTATTAAGTTGTAAGAAATGATAAAGGGGATGATTTCATTAAAAAAAACTGGGAAAACTTATATGAACTGATAACAAAGTAAAGTGAGTTGAACCGGGATTATAATCTACACAGTAACAAAAATATTGTGAATAGTCCACTATGAAAGACTTAGTAATTCTGATCAATATAATGATTCATGATATTTGTAAATGACTTGTGTTGTAAAAGGCTATGCATCTCCAGTTTAGTTGATTGATGTCCTTCATACTCTGTGATAGAGAACTGATGGATGGAGGTGTACAAATTGAAGCATATTTTTCTTTATTTATTTTTGTAATATGGCTTCTGCAGCATGGATTTCACTTTTCTTGCCTTCCCAGTGGTTGGAGGAGGATTGAGAGGGACAGAGAAGTTGGAATTCAAAATTCAAAATAAAAATATTTCTAAGAGAATGAGAAATATAGATGGGGCAATATCATAGAGAAGATGAGATGGAATGGAATAATTTGTATATAAAGAGTAAATTTGTCTTAGAAAAAAGTATCACCTCATTATGTGAGACAAAGAGATGACAAGAGAAATTAGTGACAGAAATCATTTTAGTGAAATAAAATGGCAAGGAGGAGAAAAGAGAGCTTTCAGGAAAAGGCCTCAATTTTTTTAGTTAAATATGTGGCAAAGTTCTCACCTGATGATGGCAACAGAAAGAGACATGGGAATTTAGATTTGGGGAAGGTTAAAGGAGGAATGAAAAGATTTGGAAGAAGCTGTGTTAATTGCCCTTTAGATTGTGATTTTAACTTTTCCTAATGCAAAGGAAATGTTTGCCATTTAACTGGGATTAAGAATGAAAGGGTTCTATAATAATATAATATATCTACTGAAATTTTTGAAATTCATGCTATAAGTCTAGAATATCAAACCTGTAGTATAATCCTTCATTAGCTACTTTGTGAATGGACTCACAATCCTTGTCCAAATTTTGTTAGCTCCAGTAGACTTTTTCTAATCTAGATAAGTTGTCTCTCTTTTTCTCTTAGGTTCCATATTTATTTCCTTTATTCATATCTCTGGGATTAGTGTTGTAGTCCATATATAGTGACTCCAGTGTTCTTAATGTTAAAAAGTTTTCATTAAAAATGTGCATATCTTTTACATTTTTCTCCTAATTGTTGCCTTATTTCCATTTTCATCCTTAAACACTCTCTGTATACCTTGTTTATTTGGATCTCCTGTCAAATCGTCTTTAAATGACTGTTACCCTCTATTGCTTCCCTCTATTTTTTTATGGTAACACTGCTCATAATCCCCCGTCACCTTTTTTCTTCAACATTTGACACGTGTGTGTTTATTCTATTACTGATGTTGATGTTGACTGTCATAATTTTCCTTTTGAAAAATATTTCCTGACTAAAGTGTTGTGAGGTTCATTCCCATATTTTTGCCATTTTAATTATTTTAATTCAGTTAAAGCTCTGTAAGAAATTATCATAGTTTTCATTTATATATTTTCTTATTTCAATTCCTCCTTTTCCTTTATGCATAATATGCTTAACTAGATTACAATGGGATTGTTTCAATTTAAATGATATATACCTATCCCATTTTTATTCTTCCTTATAGATTTGTACGGAATTAAAATTTTGCTCTAACTAGTCAGTGATCTGACCATAAATCGGATAAAATCATAAGAAAGGAGAGGAAAATTTGAGAGTTCTATAAGACAAAATTATTGAACTTGAAAAGTGAATGCATGATAGTGTAAGGATTGTGTTTCTTCCAGAAAAAGTCATAAAAACCCCTGAATTCTAGGAAATTATATAGGAAAATTACTAGTAATTAAAAAGCAAAAGGTAAAATAGAGATTGACAGAATCCATAAGACAATTAGAGGTAGAAAAACTAAATTTAACTCATGAAGAAATATCACAGTCAATCATCAGAATTATAAAATCAAATAATTATCATTGATAAAAACAATTTTCATTTTTTAACAGAAAGTTATTGGGACATATCAGGATTATTTCCCATCATTAGAAAAACAAAAGGAGATGCCTTTGTTGTGTATTTTACCAGGAGAGTTAGATTTCAGGACAATATATCTCTAAAGTAAGAATTGTACTTTTTCTTTTCTTTTTTTTTAAAATATATTTTATTTGATCATTTCCAAGCATTATTCGTTAAAGACATAGATCATTTTCTTTTCCTCCCCCCCACCCCCCATAGCCGACGCGTAAGTCCACTGGGCATTAGATGTTTTTTTGATTTGAACCCATTGCTTTGTTGATAGTATTTGCATTAGAGTGTTCATTTAGAGTCTATCCTCTGTCATGTCCCCTCAACCTCTGTATTCAGGCAGTTGCTTTTTCTCGGTGTTTCCACTCCCATAGTTTATCCTTTGCTTATGAATGGTGTTTTTTTCTCCTGGATCCCTGCAAGTTGTTCAGGGACATTACACCGCCACTAATGGAGAAGTACATTACGTTCGATTATACCACAGTGTATTAGTCTCTGTGTACAATGTTCTCCTGGTTCTGCTCCTCTCGCTCTGCATCACTTCCTGGAGGTTGTTCCAGTCTCCATGGAACTTCTCCACTTTATTATTCCTTTTAGCACAATAGTATTCCATCACCAACATATACCACAGTTTGTTCAGCCATTCCCCAATTGATGGGCATCCCCTCGTTTTCCAGTTTTGGGCCACCACAAAGAGCGCAGCTATGAATATTTTTGTACAAGTCTTTGTGTCCATTATCTCTTTGGGGTACAGACCCAGCAGTGCTATGGCTGGGTCAAAGGGTAGATATTCTTTTGTCGCCCTTTGGGCATAGTTCCAAATTGCCCTCCAGAATGGTTGGATCAGTTCACAACTCCACCAGCAATGAATTAATGTCCCTACTTTGCCACATCCCCTCCAGCATTCATTACTTTCCTTTGCTGTTATGTTAGCCAATCTGCTAGGTGTGAGGTGATACCTCAGAGTTGTTTTGATTTGCATCTCTCTGATTATAAGAGATGAAGAACACTTCTTCATGTGCTTGTTAATAGTTTTGATTTCTTTATCTGAGAACTGCCTATCCATTTCCCTTGCCCATTTATCAATTGGAGAATGGCTTGATTTTTTGTACAATTGATTTAGCACATTATAAATATGAGTAATTAAACCTTTGTCAGAGGTTTCTATGAAGATTTTTTCCCAATTTGTTGTTTCCCTTCTGATTTTAGTTATATTGGTTTTGTTTGTACAAAAGCTTTTTAGTTTGATGTAGTCAAAATTATTTATTTTACATTTTGTGATTCTTTCTATATCTTGCTTGGTTTTAAAGCCTTTCCCCTCCCAAAGGTCTGACATGTATACTATTCTGTGTTTACCCAATTTGCTTATGGTTTCCTTCTTTATGTTTAAGTCACTCACCCATTTTGAATTTATCTTGGTGTAGGGTGTGAGGTGTTGATCTATTCCTAGTCTCTCCCACACTGTCTTCCAATTTTCCCAGCAGTTTTTATCGAATAGTGGATTTTTGTCCCAAAAGCTGGGATCTTTGGGTTTATCGTATACTGTCTTGCTGAGGTCGCTTTCCCCCAGTCTATTCCACTGATCTTCCTTTCTGTTTCTTAGCCAGTACCAAATTGTTTTGATGACTGCTGCTTTGTAATATAGTTTTAGGTCAGGGACTGCAAGGCCCCCATCATATGTGTTTTTTTTTCATTATTTCCCTGGATATCCTTGATCTTTTGTTCTTCCAAATGAACTTTGTTATGGTTTTTTCTAAATCAGTGAAGAAGTATTTTGGTAGTTCAATGGGTATGGCACTAAATAGATAAATAAGTTTGGGTAGGATGGTCATTTTTATTATATTGGCTGGTCCTATCCATGAGCAGTTAATGTTTTTCCATTTGTTCAAGTCTAGTTTTAGTTGTGTGGCGAGTGTTTTGTAGTTGTGTTCATATAGTTCCTGTGTTTGTCTCGGGGGGTAGATTCCTAGGTATTTTATTTTGTCTAAGGTGATTTTGAATGGGATTTCTCTTTCTAGTTATTGCTGCTGAGCTGTGTTGGAGATATATAGAAAAGCTGATGATTTATGTGGGTTTATTTTGTATCCTGCAACTTTGCTAAAGTTGTTGATTATTTCAATTAGCTTTTTGGTTGAATCTCTAGGATTCTTTAAGTAGACCATCATGTCATCCGCAAAGAGTGATAACTTGGTCTCCTCCTTGCCTATTTTGATGCCTTCAATTCCTTTATCTTCTCTAATTGCTACTGCTAGTGTTTCTAGTACAATGTCAAATAGTAGAGGTGATAATGGGCATCCTTGTTTCACTCCTGATCTTATTGGGAATGCATCTAGTTTATCCCCATTGCAGATGATATTAGCTGTTGGTTTTAGATATATACTGTTTATTATTTTTAGGAATGACCCTTCTATTCCTATGCTTTCTAGTGTTTTTAATAGGAATGGGTGTTGTATTTTATCAAAGGCTTTTTCTGCATCTATTGAAATAATCATGTGGTTCTTGCTAGTTTGCTTGTTGATGTGGTCAGTTATGTGGATGGTTTTCCTAATGTTGAACCAGCCCTGCATCCCTGGTATGAATCCTACTTGATCATGGTGAATGATCCTTCTGATCCCTTGCTGGAGTCTTTTTGCTAGTATCCTATTTAAGATTTTTGCATCTATATTCATTAGGGAGATTGGCCTATAGTTTTCTTTCTCTGTTTTGGACCTGCCTGGTTTTGGAATCAGTACCATGTTTGTGTCGTAAAAGGAGTTTGGTAGAACTCCCTCTTTGCTTATTATGTCAAATAGTTTGTATAGTATTGGGATTAACTGTTCTCTGAATGTTTGATAGAATTCACAGGTGAATCCATCAGGCCCTGGGGATTTTTTCTTAGGAAGTTCTTTGATGGCTTGTTGGATTTCAATTTCTGATATGGGATTATTTAGGAATTCTATTTCCTCTTCTGTTAGTCTAGGCAGTTTGTATTTTTGTATATATTCATCCATTTCTCCTAAATTGGTGTATTTATTGCCATATAATTGGGCAAAGTAATTTCTAATGATTGCCTTAATTTCCTCTTCATCGGAGGTGCTGTCCCCCTTTTCATCTTTAATGCTGTGAATTTGCTTTTCTTCCTTCCTTTTTTTAATTAGATTGACCAGTACCTTGTCTATTTTGTTTGTTTTTTCAAAGTACCAGCTTCTTGTCTCATTTATTAAATCAATAGTTCTATCATTTTCGATTTTATTAATTTCTCCCTTAATTTTTAGGATTTCTAATTTGGTTTTCTGCTGGGGGTTTTTAATTTGATCGCTTTCCAGTTTTTTTATTTGCATTTCCAATTGATTGATCTCTGCTCTCCCTTGTTTGTTAATATAAGCATTCAGGGATATGAATTTACCTCTGATTACCGCTTTGGCTGCATCCCAAAAGGTTTGAAAGTATGTTTCACCATTGTCATTTTCCTCGATGAAATTATTAATTGTTTCTATGATTTCTTCTTTAACTAAATGGTTTTGGAGTATCATATTGTTTAATTTCCAATTGGTTTTAGATTTGGTTTTCCATGTACCATTACTAATCATTATTTTTATGGCCTTGTGATCTGAGAAGGCTGCATTCATTATTTCTGCTTTTCTGCATTTGTGTGCTATGTTTCTGTGACCTAATGTATGGTCAATTTTTGTGAATGTGCCATGTGGTGCTGAGAAGAAGGTGTATTCCTTTTTGTCCCTATTTATTTTTCTCCATATGTCTATTAATTCTAATTTTTCTAAGATTTCATTCACTTCTTTTACCTCTTTCTTATTTATTTTTTGATTTGATTTATCTAAATTTGATAATGGTTGGTTTAAGTCTCCCACTAGTATGGTTTTATTGTCTATTTCTTCCTTCAATTCTCCTAGTTTCTCCATTAGAAATTTGGGTGCTATATTATTTGGTGCATACATATTGATTAATGATATTTCCTCATTGTCTAGAGTCCCTTTTAACAAAATATAATTACCTTCCCTATCCCTTTTGATCAGGTCTATTTTTGCATTGGCTTTATCAGATATCATGATTACCACTCCTGCCTTCTTTCTATCAGTTGAGGCCCAGAAGGTCTTACTCCATCCTTTAATTCTGACCTTGTGGGTGTCAACCCGCCTCATGTGTGTTTCTTGAAGACAACATATGGTAGGGTTTTGGATTCTAATCCATTCTGCTATTCGTCTACGTTTTATGGGTGAGTTCATCCCATTCACGTTCAAAGTTATGATTGTCATTTGTGGACTCCCTGGCATTTTGATTGCCTTCCCTAATTCTAACCTTTTCTTCTTCGGCTCTACCTTTTAGTCCAGTGATTTACTTTGAAACAGTCCCCCTTGTCCCCTCCCTTGATGTTTCCCTTTTTAGTCCCTCCCTTTTTGTTCCCTCCCCCTCCCCCCTCTCTTTCCCTCCCTTTTTGTTCTCCCTCTCCCCCTCCCCCCTTGGTTTTCCCTTCTCCTTACCGTTGTTGGGTAAGATAGAATTCAAGATCCCAATGGATCTGGATGTTTTTCCCTCTCAGAGTTGATTTCCCTGAGATTGAGGTTTAAGTAAACCACCCCCCCCCTCTTCCTCTCCTTCTTGTAGGAGTTTTCTTCCCCTCCCCTTCCCATGTGAATCTTTGTGTGAGAATGATTATTCTATTTGGTCTTTCTTTACCCCCTATTTATACATTACATTTTCCCCACATATTAGTATACATAGGTTGATATAAATGTAGTCCTTATAGAAGAGAGTTTGAGTAAAAGAAGAAGATAACATTTTCCCCTTTCCTTAATATTTACCTTTTCAGGTATTCATTGCTCTTTGATTTTCGGTATCAAACTTTCCACAGAGCTCTGGTCTTTTCTTTGCAAAAAGTTGGAAGTCTTCTATTTTGTTGAATGCCCATACTTTCCCTTGGAAGTATATAGTCAGTTTTGCTGGGTAGCTGATTCTTGGTTGGAGACCCAGCTCTCTTGCCTTTCTGAAGATCATGTTCCATGCCTTACGATCATTCAGAGTAGAACTTGCAAGGTCTTGTGTGACCCTGATTGGCATTCCTTTATATCTAAATTGTCTTTTTCTGGCTTCCTGTAGGATTTTTTCTTTTATTTGATAGCTTTGGAATTTGGCAATTACATTCCTGGGAGTTGTCTTTTGGGGGTTTAGTGTAGAAGGTGTTCTGTGAGCTCTGTCAGTGGCTGTATTGCCCCCTTGTTCTAGAATCTCTGGGCAATTTTCTTTGATTATATCTTGTATCACCATGTCCAGTTTGGTGTTTATTTCTGGCTTTTCTGGGAGTCCAATTATTCTTAAATTATCCCTTCTCCCTCTATTTTCCAGATCTATCACCTTGTTGGTGAGATATTTTATGTTCTCTTCTAATTTCTTGGTATTTTGGCTTTGCTTTATTAATTCTTGCTCTTTTACACGATCGTTGTCTTCCAGCTGCCTGATTCTGGCCTTTAAAGCCTGGTTTTCCTTTTCAGTTTCGTCATACCAGTTTTGTAGATGCGTGAATTTCTTTTGCATTATTTCCAACTTTTCCTCACAGAAGGCTTCCATCTTTTTGGTCATTTCTAATTCAAATTCTTCATAGGTTTGTGGAGAGTTTCCATTTCCTTTGGAAGGTTTTGGAGCATTTTCTTTTATATTATCTTCTATCTGCTCTGTATTTTGTATTTTGGCTCCATAGAATGTGTCCAAAGTTGCCCCTTTCTTCTTATTTTTCTTGGTATTTTGGGGCTTCTGTGGTTCTGTGGAGTTTGCCATTTCTGAATGTGGAGGATTAGCTTTTCTTGTCTCTGTCTGGTGTTCAGAGGCTTTAGTCCTGGGCAGATGGTTCTATGAGCTTTCCCTGGGTTAAACTGAATAGGCCTCACTGGAACTGGAATGGAAGGGTCGGACCACGTTGCTTTCCGGAAGTTGCCTTCAGAATCGCTGGCCGTGAGGCTGTTTCTTTGGCCTTCGGGGGGGGGGGGATGGGCTGCAGCTAACCCAAGCTCCGAGGGCAAGGACTTTCACTGAGACTTGGATAGCAGGATCCAGCCTGTGAGGCTGTCTTGCCCGCCCTGAGGGTTGCCGTTGTTTCGACCAGCTCTCTGCAGCGGGAGCCCCAGGCAGTAACTTTCACCGGGACTCGGTAGAAGGCCCTGAGGGTTGTTGTTCCGAGGCTTCCGGGAGCCTTGGACTCTGCGCTCCTACCCTTGAGGTCTGAGTGATCTCGGGTTCTGGCTTTTGAGGGGAGCTGTACCTTTTGAACCAGGTCCAGGTCCAGGAGGAGGGTTCCCAGGGTCTGTGCTGTTGATCGTTTTGAATTTCGGCGCCTTAGGAGCTTATCGTTTGAGATCGGTCGGGAAGGGTTTTCCGGAGATCTGAGCTTTAGCTTTCTCTAAGCCGCCATCTTAACTGGAAGTCAAGAATTGTACTTTTTCTGATCACCTCCCACTTGAGTTGAGGGTATAGTTGGGAGCTTAGATATATCTAGTTAATGTGTTCTTTTTGATGACAAAAAATTGGAAAAAGGCATTGATTAGGGAATGACTGAATAAATTGTGCGATCTGATGGTGATGGAATATTATTGTGCTGAAAGAAGTAATGAACTAGAAGAATTCCGTGTGAACTGGAAAGACTTCCAGGAATTGATGCAGAGTGAAAAAAGCAGAACCAGGAAAATGTTGTACATAGAGTCTGATACACTCTGGCACAATTGAATGTAATGAACTTCTCTACTAGCAGCAATGCAATGATCCAAGACAATCTAGAGGAACTTAAAAGAAAGAACACTATACACATCCAGAGAAAGAACTGTGGGAACAGAAGAGCAGAAGAAAAGCATAAGATTGATCAGATAATTTCATAGAGATATGATTAGGGTTTTGATGTTAAAGAATCACTCTACAGCAAATATGAATAACATGGAAATAGATTTTGAAAAATGATGCCAGTATAACCCAGTGAAACTGCTTATCAGCTCTAGGAGCATGGGACTGATGTGGGGAATCATATAGTAATATAAAAATTAGAAAATTCACTTCCCCAAAAGGTAAAATATTTGTAGGATACTTTAATATTCCTTTCTCAGAACTGGGTAAAACCATTAAGAAGATGTCAAAACATTTGATCAAGGGGAAAGTTAGATATAAATGACATAATATTTTTTCTTTAAAAAATTTTTCTACTTATTTATTTGTATTTCACATTTTTTAAAAAAAATGAATTCCAAATTTTCTACCTTTCTTTAACCTTTCCACTATTCACTGAGAGGGCAAATAATATGATATTGATTATATATGTGAGATTATACCAAAATACTTCCATTAGCAATTCCTCAAAAATAAGAACAAAAAAAAAATTTTAAATGAGAAAATCATTGCTTAATTGGTACTCAAAGTCCATCTGGACTCTGTCTGGAGATTCATATAAATTCTCATCATGAGTTTTTCTGAAATGTCTTGCATCATTGTATTATTCAGAATTGCTAAGTTTTCACAGTCAGAGGGCAGGATTTAAAGAGAAAATCAAGATGGAGAGGAATACAGAGATAGTAATCATAACTGTGAATGTGAATAGGATGAACTCACCCATAAAATGGAAGATGATAGCAGAGTGGATTAAAAACAAAAATCCTACCATATGTTGTTTACAAGAAACATATTTGAAGCAGGTAAACATACACAAAGTAAAGCTAAGAGGCTGGAGCAGAATCTATTGGGCTTCAACTGAGACAAAAAGAAACAGGAGAAGCAATCATGATCTCAGACAAAGCTAAAGCAAAAACAGATCTTATTAAAAGAGAGAAGGAATGCAAAAACATATTGATAAAAGTCAGTATAGACAATGAACAATTTGTTCCAGTGGCCATGAAGGCAGTAGAAAAGGTCCCTGGGGAACATCTAGGTTTTGTTTAGACATTGCAGAATCCAGGATCATTCACTGCATCTTGGCCATCACCAATTATCTTCATTTTATCTTGCCATGTGACTGAAGACTTTGGAAAAGAAAGTGAGGCTGATGCATTTCTACATCTCCTCCTCACTTAAATCCAGTTTATACATGTCAAAAGATGTCACCCAATGAATTTGTTTTTATCTTTGAGCATAAAGGACAGCAACCAATTAACCTATAATCCTCTGAATTATGTCAAATAAGTACTTTAAATTATAATAATAATAACAACTTTCATTTATATCATACTTATGTGTGCACATATATGTGGCACATACATATGTGCCAGACACTGTTCTAATACTTACAATTATTATCCCATTTGATACTTGAAATATTTTCTATTTATATAAGATGAATTTTTTTTTCACTTGAACATTCTAGTGAACACCTGTTGTTAATATCTTTGTTTTTAATAGCTAGTTGTAGGTCTCAGATTAATTTTTTCATCCATTATTTTTGGTAATGACCCCATGTAGTATATTCATTCCATTTTGACCTCATCCTCAAAAAGCTCTCACTTGATCTTTTCATCTGCACCATCATCCTAAATCTCTTTTGCCCTTTGTGGCTAAACTCTTTGAAAAGGTTATCTCCAAAAGATGACCATGTGCTCAGTTCTGCAGGCTCATAACTGGATTTTACACTCAGCTTCTCACTATGTCTCACCTTCCCCCCATATTCTAATTTGTTACCAAGACCTATTGATTTCATCTTTGTGATATCTCTCAAAAGTGATTCTTTTTTGCTTATATTGTCCACACACTAGTAAAGTTCTTCATCACCCCATCCCTAAACATTTTCAATAGCCATACCTTCATTCCTTAAATTTCATCACACTGTAATCAACCCTCCATTCAGTCTCCAAAATTATTTTCCTAAAGCACAGGTCCAAAGATGTTATGTTTTCTATTCAATAAACTTGAGTAACTCCCTTTAGCTTCCAGAATCAAATAAAAAATGCTATTTTTGGCATTCAAAACCCTACAGCATCTGACCCCAATATTTCTAGGTTTTTCATGCCTTATTCTGTGTCAGATACTCTCCAGTATAGTGACATTGACCACCCTGCTATTCCATTTTCAGCTGAGAGTATTTTCTCAGGCTATCTCTCATGCCTTGAATTTGCTCATTCTTCATCTCTACCTATTGGCTTCCATGGATTCTTTCAAGTCCCAATTGTAATCATATCTACCTTTCCTAGCGTCTCTAAATTCCAGTACCTTATTTTTCCCCCATATATATAATTTGATTATACTTTTTTTTTTGCTTGTTGTCTCTCCATCATATCATGAGGTCATTAAAGGCAGGTACTATCCTTTGCCTCTTTGTGCATCCTCAGCACTTAGCACAATGCCTGGCACATAGCAAATATTTATTGATTGAATGACTAACACTTACTAGTAATGAAATGAACTTGTTCTTAGACTCTAGCTTTCCACGACCCTTAAACCATCTTTCCTCCATTAAATCTGTTTTTCAGTAGGAGGTAATTTGAATCAAAATCACTTCATAATGGAAAAAATACAGCTTTCCATTTTAGGGACATATTTTCATCCAAATGTTCAGAGTTATCTTTTAAACATCTACAAATGTTAATAGACATTACACTCATAAATCCTCCTGACATCCAGGGGAAACTATATAATTTAGAAATTTACTATCACTTTGATAATTGGACATAATTTCTGTTAACAAAAATGAGTTATGTGAATTAATGGAAGGAGAAATAAGCCCTTTAGCTTACACTGATACATTAAAGTTGTCACTTCTCCATATTGTGAATGTTTCCTTCTAAAATACTATCAGTGTAATTGAGAAACCATAATTCTACCCTTAATAGTTGCTATCTGAAAGTAAAATATTAATTCTATAGCATGTAATAGAATGTAATCTTCTTAAGGGCAAGTATTGTCTTATGATTGTCTTTTTATCCTCAGCTAGCTCAGTGCCTGCCATATGATGGGCACCTAGTAAATGCTTAGTGATTGATTACTTGTATAAATCTTACCTTTTAACATTGTTGAACTGAAAAAAAAACCCCAAAGCTAGTATTTGTATAAATCTTTAATGTTTGAAAAATATCTTATGTGATTTATCTCATTTGATCTTCACAACAACTCATCTGAAATAATCCTATTATTATCCTTGTTTCATAATGAGAAAAATGAGGCTCAAGGAACGTAAATTACATGCCCAAGATCACCAAACTAATTAATGTCAGAGGCAGAATATGAGCACAGGTCTACCTGACTCCAAATTCTTTTCACTATGTCAAATTATCACTGGAATTCTCTACTTATTATTTTAAGTAAATGACTTAACTTTAATCTATAGTAAGGAAGTTTTAACTAATTCTATCATCACTGTATAACTATATCTATTTCATACTGTTCTCTTATGAGCACATAATGCCTTTGTTGATAGAATGGAAGTTACTTGAGGGCAAGTTATGACTCATTTTGTCTTTGTGGTCCCATCAGCTACTATGTCACTCATTAGGTCACTGGAGTAGACACATATATATGGAATCCTCTAAACTTTGGTATGAGAAAATTAGATATCCAAATAAATCTTTTTTAACCCTTTACCTTCTGTCTTAGAATCAATACTGTGTATTGGCTCCAAGGCAGAAGAGTGGTAAGGGCTAGGCAATGGGGGTTAAGTGATTTGCCCAGGCTCACACAGCTGGGAAGTGTCTGAGGCCCCATTGGAACCATCTCTAGGCTTGACTCTCAATCCACTGAGCTGCCTAACTGATCCCCCTCCAAAGAAATCTTAGAGGAGATATATACATGATTATGGTTGACATATTTACTTTATAACATATTTCACTCAAATCAATAATATTTTAGCTTTTTTCTCTTTTCTTATTCATAGTTATTTAATTTCTCAATGCAAACTGTTTGATAATGATTATGTAAATGAATAACATTAGCCTGAGTATTTTTCTGCCTTATTTAATACAAATTAATTCTATATAACTCTTGTGGTTTGTTATGGTATAGAATGAGTATTTAAGGAATAGTTTGCCATTAATTTTGTTATATACAACTTTATCCCCATTTTAAATATGGATATTGATATGTTTAATTACATTATAATGTTTGGACACTATGAATTCATAGTGAGGTAGCCTCCTAATCATAGGAATGAACCTGGACAATAAAAATAAGAACTTTTTAAGAATACATATTGAAAACAAATAGAGCAGTTGCCTGGTAATTCATATTAAGGTCAAATATTTGATGTGTTGTCATTGAAGAGGGATTAGTCTTGTTCAGCTAGGCCCCAAAGGGGGAAAAACTAGAAGCAAAGGCACCAATTTCTGTTTGATGTAAAGCAAACCATCGCAATGTTTAGAGCTGACCAAAAATAGCATAGATTTTCTAAGGAGGGAGTAGAATCTCCCTTGTGAAATGATTTTAAACAGTATCTATAATAAGTATTGAAGAGATTCTTTGGCAAGTACAGATTAGATTTACATTTATACATGTTTTATTCCTTAACTCATCCAAAATATTCTGCAATCCTGTGATATTGGCATCTTTGATCTTCCTGAACTCAAGACTCTACATTTTCCAGCTCCAATAATTTTCACTGGTTATCTCTCATGCCTGAAATCATCTCTGACCTTTATCTTTGCCTTCTAGTTTTCTTAGAGATGGAACCAAAATTCCACCTTCTGTAAGAAGCTTTTCTCAATCTTCCTTAATGATAGTGCTTTTCCTTTTGAAATTTTCTCTGATTCAACATGCATAAATCTTGTTCTTGCTTAATGGTTTTCATGTTGCCTTCCCCATTAGATTGTGAGCTCTTTGACAGTAGAGACTGTACCTTGAGTACTTAGTACAGTTTCTGACAAATAGTAGGCACATAATTAATGCTTATTGTTGATTTAACTTGGAGAAGATGGATTTTGTGGTTTCTTACAGCTCTAAAATCTTATGATGATTTTACTGGTGAAATACCAACTGAAATGAGATCAAAGAAAATATTTAAAAATAATGTCAATTAAATGTGTGAAATATCTTGAATTTTTGTTATCCTAGATTCAGAGCTATCAAACTAACATAACTAAAATATACATAATTACTTTTTAAAATACTCTAACAGCTGCCATGGTGTGGGGTACTGACTCAAGTGATTCTCTGTAGTGCCTGAAGTGTCTACACTGCCTGTAAAGACTCTAAATCTAGCACACATTGATAAGACAAGAAGTCAAAGTTTTTTGGAGCCACTCATTGATCATGGGCTCATAGGATCATGCTTTAGAGATAGAAGGGAACTTAGTAGTCATCGGGTCAAACTTTTATGCATGTTAAAAACAGAGACCCATAAGGTAAAGTGAATTGGAAGACCCATAAACTTAGTGGTTTATGTGGGATTGCAAATCCAATGCATGCTGATTCCAAGATCAGCATTCTATCTACTATACTTATCAGTACTCTATTCTTCACTTTTATGCCCTTTCTATTGGAAATCTTAAAGGAACTGAACAAGATTTTGTAACTGGAAGGGCTGAGATAAATATAGGCAATTCAATTCAATAAGTATTAAGTAACTACTATATATACTGATGATAAATGAAATAGTCTCAGAATAAGGGGCTTATATTCCACAATGGAAATAAAATAAGCACACATAAAATTAAATACATGGTGAGAGAGAGAGAGAGAGAGAGAGAGAGAGAGAGAGAGAGAGAGAGAGAGAGAGAGAGAATGAGAGAGAGAGAGAGAGAGAGAGAGAGAGAGAGAGAGAGAGAGAGCTCTCACAATTTGATGGTTCCAGAATGACCTCATATAGGAGATGATACCAGAGCTGAACTTTGTAGAAAGCTAGGAATTTTAAGAGTTGGAAGTGAGGGTGTGATGCATTTCCATCAAGGAGGATGGAATGCAGAACTCTCTAAGACTATAAGTTGAAAGCAAGACAATAATGAATTTCCACATAAGGAATGTCACACACTGAAAGACTCACACATACACCTATACTCACATGACCCCCTCCATCAAGTTAAAAAAAATAACAGCCTGGAATCTTTATATAGTACAAAAGAAGCAACATAAGTGATCCCAGATTAAAGATGTGTAACTAGAGAAAAAGATAGGATTAGGCATATAATTTGACTAGGAATGGTTAGATAACTTGTGTGTTCTGTTTGGGAACCTTAAAAATGTCGAGAGATCTAGATCCTTCACTTAGGTGGACCACTAATGGCAAACATTCAGGATATAGAAAAGAGTTACCTAGAATGGACAATCATAATAGGGTTGAGAAGATTAAGAGAGCCCATACACTAATAAAATCACAGATCCTTTGAAGGGTCAAAGATTGTTGTTTTGTTTTGTCTTGGATATTAGATAATGGACAGATACTTGCCTTATCTCTGATTAATAAGAAAAAAAACAAATTCAAACTATGCCCTCTGAATTTTTTATTTGTTGTTTTAATATTTGGAAATTTGATAAACTGCTTTAGTTAGGTTACAAAAAAGTAAGAAAAAAAATTACCAAGTTTCAAGAACCTTCACAAGCAAGTCTTTCTTGAGTTACTCAGGCAAAATGTTAGCATCTTTTCAAAATGTACACTATGGTGAATTTCAAATTTTTTTCAAATCTATGCAAATATTTCAGGATTTACCCTGGTATAGCCCTAAGAAGTCTAGGACAGGAAAGTTAAATTATATTTAAAACTGAATGGGATAGTTGAGGTCATCTAGAACAAAAATATTTTCCCCTGGCAAAAATATGGGGATCTTATTGGAATAAGTGGCCAATTCCAGAATTGGGACCTTCATATATGTAGGGATTACATAGTTCAACATAATTCAGGGCAGGGTAGGTTCCAATAGAGACCTTATCACCTTTATTTGTTCTCAAAAGAAAGAAAAACCAAAGAATTGTCTTTTTATCACTATTTGGAATATGAACCAATCAAGATTCAGTATGTGGCAGTATGCTAGAAAGAGCATTTAATGGAATGAGAGAACCAGAGTTCAAATCTCAGTTCTGCCACATAATAATGAAGTGGCCTAGAATATGCCACTAATTCCCTTTGGACTTCAGTTCCTTCCTTGTACAGTTAGGAGGCTGGACTGGATATCCTCCAAACTCTCTCCAAGTTTTATATCTATGGTTTGACTATTTACTCAGCTACAAAATGCCCACCAAGCATATGGCATAGCAAAGAGACTGACATTTTTCAAAACTTTTCGAAGGATTGAAAAAAGAAAATCTGCTTTTGAAAGATTGAAATGTAAAACCAAATTACATTTGGGCCTACACTTTTTTTTCCATTTCTTTGACTTTGAAAACAACTTTGGAATCGAGGATTTATTAGTGTACAGTATGTTCCAGAAACTTTAGATCTTCAATTTACAAAAACGCATAAAAAGCCAGTGATAGGAGAAGTAGAAATGACCTATGAGATAATCAAAGCCATTTCTGGTGCCAGCATTAGGACATTCTGAAGTCTCTAGGTAGAGAACATAAACATTCCGTCTTCACCACAAGCCCATTAACATTTAAAAATTGGCAAGCCTGGTATTTCATGCACCAACTTTTTGTGATCTAACAATATACATATTAATGCCAACAGGCCACATTACAGGGTGACCTGGAACTCCTAGGACGCTTTGTATACAGGTTAATAAAAAATTGTTCTGCCTAGGATTTGTGAGCTGAAGAGAAATCTTCAGAGCAATGATGCCTCCTCTATTCATTAACGGAACTTATAAGATCTTGTAAATGAGGAGTTCAAGCCGTTAATATCCTCCTACAAATGTATACTCTCACAATAGGACATGATTAGGGAGCTGGAAAATATAGGGTTCAGAAGATTATGTAATCATTCCTTTAGCTTTCATTCAGAGCAAATTTAGTCTTCAAAAGGACTGACAGAAATACAAAGGAAATTTTATATTGAATCTACAAACGCAGCGAGGTGGCACAGTGGATAGAAGGCTAGGCCTGATGTCAGAACGATTCATTTTCCAGATTTCAAATCCAGCCTTAGACACTTACTAGCTATATCACCCTGGGTGAGTCATTTCCCTTTATTGGCCTCAGTTCCTCCTCTGTAAAATGAACTAGAGAACAAAATGATACACCACTCTGGTATCTTCCTCAAGAAAGCACCAAATGGAGTCCCAAAAGATAAGACATGACTGAACAACAACACATGAAACTGGTGCTAAATTAGGAGAGGAGAAATCTTGCATTAGAGACAGTTAGGTGACTCACTGGATAAAGTTCTTATGTCTGGGGTCAGGAAGTCCTCAGTTCAAATATGGCTTCACATACATATTAGCCCTATGACCTTGGCATGTCACTTAATCTCTGTTTGCCTTACTCTACTGAAGAAAGAAATGAAAACCTACAATATCTTTGCTGAGAAACCCCCAAAGATAGCACTGGTTTGCTGTGGCTCACAGGGTCACCAAGAATCAGACACACTTGAATGACTAAACAAAAACAACTTCCAGGACTTCCAGGATGAAAACTCTCTCTACCAATGCAGATAGCTCCTATTAGGCATCCTACAGTCTTAACTCGCTAAGAATTAGGAATTAGGAATAAGAATTAGGAAGACTTGAATTCAAATCCTATGTCCACCTCCACCTCCACCTGTGGGTCCTTAGTCAAGTCACTTCTGTCCATCTCTGTTTCCTCATCTATGAAATGGGAAGAAGAATAGCCCCTACCTCCCAGGGTTATTATGAGGTTAAAATGAGACAATATTTATAAAGTGCTTTGTAAACCTTAAAGCAACTTACATATGCTAACTCTCATGATTATTGAATGAGTCCTGGAACTCTAGGCTCTCCGGGAATGCCATGGCCATGGTAGTCCCTTAGGTATACAATTGCTTAAGTACTTTTAGCCTGCCTTATTCATTTAAAGGGATGGTGATACAGTAAGAACCTTTGAGAACTTGCCATGGAAGAATTGGTTGAAGGAATTGGGAATATTGGAATCATAGAATCTCAGGATTGGAAAGGGATCTTAGGGGTCATCTTGTCCAACTCAAAGCATGACAAGCATCCATTCTTGACAACACAACATGCCCGATTTTATCCTTGAGAAAATATTTAGGGGTAAATTCACTTCCAGCCAGGGCCTCATGGCACCTAAAGGGCAAAGATGGAACTTGAGCCAATGCCTTTCTCACTTCAAATCTGGGGTTCTATCCCCCACGCCGGACAACCTCTCATATTCTGTGGTTGAAATTTATTTTTTGGACTGGATCTATGATTGCATTTTAGTGAGAATTTCCAGGATGAAAACTCTCTCTACCAATGCAGATAGCTCCTATTGGGCATCCTACAGTCTTAGAAAGTTGCCTCACTAAGTGCTTGAGTAAAAAGAAAATGTGTGTGCCAGGGATTGGAATATATGATGATTTTTTAAAAATTTCAAATAGCTTGGCAATTTCTAATATACATATCAGAGCAAATGGGTAGAATACAGTTCTGTGTGTGCATGTGTGTGTGCATGTATGTATAAATCGGTATGTGTTGGTTGCTGAGAAATTTCCATCCTGAGTATCCTCAACTCAGTTCAATTTAACAAAGAATTTATTGAACACCTTCCCCAGGTAAAATGCTATGTTTGGCTTCCTCTCCTTAATCTACTAGAATGTCGGGAACTGCTTTAGGGTCTTATTTTAATTTGAAAGATCTTTTTTGAACATATGTAGTGATTTTTCAGCAGGCACACCTGAGGATTGCCACTAATAGATGCATTTTCATTTTGAAAGTTTCTCTGAGCAGGCACATCTGATAGAAATTGGCGTTCTAAAGGAAAAATGGCATTTCTCAGGGTGGGCCACAGATAAATTCTTTGCACAGTGACTAGTACTAGAACTAGGGCTTTCAGGTCTTAAGGGAGTTGGAGATCTGCATGGGGAATAGAATTAATAACCAATAAGAGACTAAACTAAGAGAGATTGGAAATCCCAACACAAGAAAGAGAGCACATGCCAGATAAGAATTAATTGTGGATTGTTGAGCGCTAACCCCAGCTCAGTGGCAAGGGCCAGTAGCAATGGGGAATGAATAGAAAGGAAGGGCACCTAACTTCAGAGGATTTTATAGTTCTTCCTGGTCTTAAGAGGGCTTTTCTTCCCTGTGAACAAGTTGTTAGGTTCACTCTTCATTGAGGAACCATCTGCACCACAAGTACCTGACACATAGTAGGCATTCAATTAATGTTTAACTGGAACTAAAATTAGTTTTCTAAGCATACTACTCATCCTACCATAGCTATACCATCAAATTTTACTTGGAGGGACTGGGGGAAGAGGGAAAGGAATAAGAATTATTATATATTTAGTATATTACTTGTAAAATACTTGACAAATTACTTTAAAATAACTCATCCTCATACAAATAATGATCCTCAATACAACTCTGTGGATTAGTACTTGTATTATTTCCATTTTACAGTGAGAAAACAGGCAAACAAAAGTTAAATAATATATTTAAGGTCACACAGCTGCATCTGAACTCATATCCAATAATCTATCAATTGTGCCATCTAGCTGCCTCAACATTATATAAAATGAATAATTGAGACAATTAGCCAGATTTTCCAAATCCAAAACCCTCTGTCTAGGCTGAATTATCTGAATCATTGAGGGAGTGGGATGTGGGGAGGACACAGATGGGATTTTCTGAAGCATTGTATTATTTGTCTGCTTTGTATTACAGGTACAATCTTAATATTAATGAGTGGCTTAAGAATCTAATACTTTATAAGGCCAGATATTCTGATGGAAAAAAAAATCTCGAACCATCAACTCCACATTCTGGTCATGTTCCTGCAATTTTAAAATACATTGGATGCTAAGAATCACAAATCAATAATATCCAAGCACAGAATAATACTTCATTTTGCCTCGCTCAGGGAAGAATTCATTTGGTTCTGGGTAAGTCAATGAAACAAGGATAACTAATAAAAATTCAGTGTTTCCTTGCAATGATTTAGGTTTTTTGCTGAATTTGAGATTTTTATGCCAATACTCTGTGGGTCACTGATTTAGACAAATTAAAGGCATAAATCATATGAAAGCTGTAATTGCCCGAGTATTTTAGTTTTCACTTTATATTGATCAAATCCACTTATTTCATTCTATTTTATGGCTTCAGTTTTACCTGTTTATGTTACTATGCTGAACCAGTTCCATCCATGGGATAGCCATTTGTCTGCACTCACCTAGAAAGTAAGTTGAGTTATAGTATGACTATTTAGTGCTTTAAGGAGCCAATGTAGTCCAATAAAGCAGACATCTAGAAAAAGAACTCTCACAAAACCATAGGGTTTCAGCAGTGGGAGAGTACTCAGAGTTTATAGTCTCACCCACACTTCAATAAAAATCTCTTCTACAATATAGCTGCCCAGCCTTTGCTCAAAGACCTCAACTGATACGGAAACCATTCATCACCTCTTGCAGAGTTCCTATTCCAATTTGGAATCATTTTGATGATTTGGAGGTTATTGAATTTTCCCTTTCAACTTACTCTTTCTATTTCTATCCATTGCTACTGATTTTAGCTTCTGGGTTCAAGCTGAAAAAGCTCAATTCTTCATACTTGTAAATACAGCAATCATGTGTCTTCCTTAAATTTCATCCTCAGGCTAAAGTTCTCAGGATTGTCAACTAATTCTTATATTGGATTATCTCAAAGAACTTAATCACCTTAATTGTTCTCCTCTGGAAATTCTTTAGCTAATCAATGACTTTCCTAAATTGTGATGATGTAAACCAGATGATCCAGGTGTGGTCTCAGGGTTTCCCTTGTCTTAAACACCATGACTCTCTTCCATTGACCTTTCATTAGCTTTCTTTAATTTTTGTTCTATTTGTTTGGACTAAATCTGTGATTTCTTTGATCTTAAAAAAATGAACTAATGAGCATGCTTCTACTCATTTATAAATAGCACCTCCTCTGTAACATATAGTCTTGGAGAACTTTCTGAGGCAAGAAGTTAAGTGATTTGAAATGAGTCACTAGCCAGTATGTGTTGGAGGTAGGATTTGTACTCCAATTGCCCAGACCCCCAAACTAGCTTCAAATCCATCATACTATGCATCCTCTATAACATTCTGTTTTGGGGAAAGGGTTCTCAGATATCACTCTTCAAATCAACTAAATGGAAATTTTTTCTTAGGTTCAATATGGCAGCCAGTGCCTTTATACATTGTATATCCTGGCAGAGCCCCATTATCACATTTCCAAGGAGTCATGTTTCTTAGCTTTCAGTGTGTTTTCAAATTTATTATTCATTTATGTTTTTTTTTTCAGCTTCATAGAATATTCTTCTGCTATTGGCTTCTTAACTTCCTAGCTTGAAGATACCTTGATTCTTCATTTACAGCTCTCTATTATTTATTAGACAGTGTCTAATAAAACAAGACTATACTATCACAAGAGTTAAAGTAAGATTTTCAAGAAATAACTAGGGATTTAGAGCTGTGGAATTAAGGAGAGAGTATTCCAAATATACAATGGCACAGAGATTAAAAATTAGAATATCCTATATAGGGAACTTCAAATAGTCTAGTTTGCCTGGAACACAGTATAAGAGGAAAATTAAGAGATACTCAACATGAGATGATAGGATAGAGATAAATTATGAAGGCTGATATGTACCCAATAATAGACAGCTTACTTCTCTCTGGTGATCTTAGCTCTGACACTTGCCTGGTTGACTCAGGCTGATTATTGAGCTTTGCATTCACGCTTCAGAGATGAAACAGGGTCCTCTATTTTTCTAGCAATTGGTAAGACATGATACAATGGAAACCAGTGTGCAAATAATATCCCTCCATGACATTTTGAAATCAATCTGCTCATGAGTCTTTGTTTTAAAGAACATTCTTGGGAAATGGAAACCTTGGGGATGGTAAGATGTCTAAATTTCAGGAACTGCTGGTTTTCCCTTGCCTAGTAGAGAATCAAGTTCAGTTTGTAGGCAGACAGATTATAATCAGAGAATTGGAGAAGTATAAAGAACTTGAAGATCATATAGTCAAACCCTTTCATTTTTCAGATGAGGAAACTGATAGACTTCAACCACAGATGTCAGGTCTGTTTAACTCTGCCATTGGTTTAAATGAGTGTGTGTGTGTGTGTGTGTGTGTGTGTGTGTGTGTGTGTGTGTGTGTGAGTCCAAGCATTTTGGAGGGAAGATAGGGACATTAACTGGCAGAGAAAAGGTCAAAATACAAGCACCAAAGGCAATACATTTCATAGAAAAAATAATGGGATTCAACAAATCTCTTTGTGGCAATGAGTCTTTTAAATTAATAGGGGAGTGTTTGAAGCAAAATACAAACATTTTCAACATCAGAAAATTCATACTGAAAAATATATTAGCTGCTTGTGGCTTAATTTGGCTATAGGATTCTCATGGAATGTGCTTTCTGTAAGCTTTATAATACTGAACTTTATTTTTTATTTTGATTCCATAACTCTTTTTAATAAAAGACTTTAAACAATTCACAATTTTTCACTAATATATTTTATTTTTTCTTCTGTCCTTTATTCCTAATTCTATATAGGATTGATATCAATCCTTAAATATTACAAATTTCAAACTATGTAATCTTTTCCAGTTTGAATATAACTCTATCTAAATACTATCATTGCAATCTCAAGCTCATAAATAATGTGATTTTTAGAATAATTGCTCACTTTAGAATTAGTTTTGTGCATCATTTACCTTAAGTGATCTTAAAAATAAAAATCGCAATGTGTTTTGCTTCTTGAAAAATTCTACAAGTCTCATTTGAATGATAAAATAAACCGATTACTATATGTTTTAGGAAATAAAAATTCCTAAGGTATTATGTCAAAAAAGTTAGAGAAAACACTTTTAGGACAGAGGATAGAAAAACTATTTAGGGCCAATAGAGGGATCAAGAGTGGATAATTTTTCTTTGGTTGTGAAAAGGCTATTTTGTTTGGAAATATTGTCCCCCCTCCCTGATTATTAAAATGAAATTAGCTCTTCCCTGATTGTGAAGATTAAATTGTAACCTCTGCTCATTTTTAGATTTAATCACCAAAGGTATAAACACCCCATTCACACTTGGTGTGGGGAGGTCTGTGACCCGTGTGTGCTATAGTGGGTGATGATGATGAATTAGAATTGACTGACTGCCTCCTGGGCAGTCCTAAGCAAGGCTTTAGACTATGATTTGTCCATGTAAAAAGTAGAGGAAGACACAGGAAGTGATGCAAAAGAAAGTGTCCAGAGGAAAATCTCTTCCTCTGGACTAACACATGGTGAATGAAAATAGCTGACTCTTTCCTGGATTTTCCTGAAGAGACTAACCTCAGGAGAGACCTATCTCTTGAGAGAGTTTTCCCCAAGTCATTAGTTAACCCAAGGCCCGCTAAAAATAACTCTTCCTGCCCAGGTTGAACCAGAGGCTGGGAGTAAATTACTTAGTGCTTAGGCTAGATATCTTACCCTATCCTCTCTCTGAATTTCTTACTTCACTCTTTCTATATTTTGTAAATAAATACCTTTGGAATTAATGCAAATTCCTGGTGACCCTAATTTAAATATAATCCAGCCCAATCTTTTATATACTTAATTCCCTATTTCCCCTTTATAATAATTCTATTTGTTGCAGCAAAGAATAAAAAACAAATGGCATCCCACTACTCTACATACTGTTCTTCATATGTGACACTCCATCTCTCATCTCTGTATTTTTGTCCTGGCTATCCCTCATACTTGGAATACTCTTTCTCCTCAATTCCACCTCTCCAAATTCCTGGCTTTCTTCAAGATTCATATCAAACGGCACCTTCTTCAGGATATGATTACAGGAAGCCTGGAAATTTGGAAATTTGAACACATTGATAGGTGGAGCCAAGATGGTGAAGCATAAGCCAATAGTTACAACATTGCTTTGAAAATTACTTTAAAATAATGCCTAATACAAAATTGTTTAAGTTTTATAGCATAAAGAAAGTTAGATGGAGACACTTTTCCAGTCTAAGATAACTTAGGAGACCTCCAGAACTGATCTATAACACAAGGGTGGGCACAGTTCCAGTGTGGCCAGCATACCAGTGGTGAACTTTGAAGGCAGTTACAAGAGTAGCAGAAGCAGCAGCAGCAGCAGCTTCAGGAGTTCTCATCCAAGAGATAGTAAAAAGGTTATTTAACTGGCAAGAAACAGATTTCATGGGACTTTTTCCTGGCAATATGTGTAAGTGTTGCTGATTGACAATTCTTTAGCTCTCAAGTTGTTCTGGGTCACAGTTCTAGGATGGAAAGAAGGTGCCTTTGATTGGTCACAAGATAGCAGGGGTCAAGGTCACCATTCCAGGGCCAAGATGAATACTAGCAACTGTAGGAGATTAGGGGCCTTCCTGAGAAAAGACCAGGGCACAGAGCAGGAGAATGGGGACCACATCTCTAACACGATAACATCATCTTGAAGCAACAAAATTTGCAGACTCTCAGAATTAATTCTGAAAACAGCAAAAAGAAATAACTCAACGCTTGGCACAGTGTCTTTCCACCCCCAAGTGATGAGTCCCCCATTTTCAACACAAAGAACAACATTAAGAAATAGTCTAGGAATATAAGCAATAAGCAAAAAAAAAAGAATATGACAATAAAAGTCTACTATAATTTGTAGAGAAGACCAAGACATAATCTTAGAAGAAGACAGAAATGTAAAAACATCATATTTCAAGAAATTATAAAGTTGGCCTGAAATCTTAGATATAGAAAGTAAAATAAACATTTAAAGAATCTACCAACCAACTCCTGAAAGAGATTCTAAAATGAATACTTTCTGGAATAGTATAGACAAATTGCAGTCAGAGTAATAATTGCAAATAGCCAGGAAGAAATAATTCAAATATTGAGGTACCACAATCAGTATAGCAAAAAATTTAGCAGCTTCTATATTAAAGGAGTGAAGAGCTTGAAATATGATACCCCAAAAAGCAAAGGAGCTAGGATTACAATGAAGAATCACCTACCTAGTAAAACTGAGCATATTTCCAGGGAAAAAAATAGATATTTAATGGATGAGAAGACCTCCAAGTAAATGTGATAAAAAGACTAAGATCTCAATAGAAAATTTGACATTCAGTCAGAGAACTCAAAACAAACATTAAAAGGCAAATATTAAAGGGTAGTCATAAGGGAGACAAAGGGATTAAACTCTTTGCATCCCTATATGGTACAATGATATGTATAATTCCTAAAACTATCATTATTGCTGTTGTGTTCTGTATTTTACTGTCATGTCTAACTTTTTGTAATCCCATTTGAGATTTTCTTGATATAGATACTGAAGTATCTATTTGATGAAGTTTATCATTTCCTTTTTCATTAATTTTATAGATGAGAAAACTGAGGCAAACAATTATAAGTGACTGGACTAGGGTCATATAGCTAGTAAGTGTCTGAGAACATATTTTGACTAAAAAACTGGAGTCTTCTTGACTCCAGTCCTTATAATCTATAGACTGCATCATTTAGAATTATTAGGGTAGATAAAAGGAGGCTGCATAAGTAAAAAGCATGAGTATGAGATGATTCTGTTAGGATCATCTCCAAAAAAAGTAGAGAGTTCAGAAAGAGAGATGCCCAAGGAGAAGGTGAAGAGAGAAGTAGAGTGGGCCAACTTTTCTCACATAAAGGGGGCTCACAAGAAAGCACTTTTATAGTGGAAGGGGAAATGGATAGGGTGGGTAATATTTGAACATTACTTTCATAGAAATTGGTTCAAAGAAGGAAGAATAGGCTCAGTCACACACACACATCCTCAGTTGGGTATTCAAATCTATCTTATCAAATTATTGGTAACAAGGGTGAGAGCAGATTTTGGGAAGCAATGGCAAGGAGGAAGATAGACTTTTGAAGAAGGATAGGATAAAAATAGAGAAGGATAAACCAAGGAAATGGGATGAGGAATATAAAGTTAGTACTATAATTATGAACATAATGGACTGAGCTGACACAGAAAATGGAAGTAGATAATAATATGGATTGGAAACCAAAATCAAGCAATATGTTGTATACAAGAGACACACATGGGACTGAAAAACACATAGAGTTGAAATAAAGGGGTAGAGTAGTCTATTATGCCTCAGATAAAATAAAGAAAAGAAGGATGGCTATCATGATCTCAAAGTAGAAAAAAAACCCCTAATTTAAAGATATAATCATGGAAACAATATTTTGCAAAAAAAGTTAGAATACAGAATGAAGCAATGAAAAATTATAGAAATTTCTCTTTTAAAGGACTAATTTCCAAAATATATAGGAACTGAATCACACACACACACACACACACACACACACACACACACACACATATATATGAGTTATCACCTAATTGGTATATGGTCAAAGCATATGTACAGGCTTTTTTTCTAGTTGAAAAAATCAAAGCTTTCTATAGTCATATAAATCCATATAGATTAGAGAAAGGTAAATTAAAACAACTCTAGGTACCATTTCACACCTTAGAAAAATGAAAAATATTGGAGAGGATGAGGGAAAAAAGGTACATTAATGAATGATCCAACTATATGCTCAAAGGACTAAAAACTGTGTTTACTCTTTGATCCAGTATTGCTGCTCCTAGGTAACTCAAATAAATGAAAGTAAAAGGATCTGTCAATAAATTTTTATAGAAACTCTTTTTGCATTGGTATAGAATTAGAAATTAAGAGGGTGATCATTATTGAGGACTGGCTAAACAAATTGTGGCATGTGATTGTGATGGGATACTATTGTGCTTTAAGAAATAAGAGAAGTAGTTTCAGAAGAAAAAATATGACGAGATCTATATGAATTCATTGAAAGTGAAATGAATATTGAGATATCTTTATGCAACATCGTAATAGTGATCAACTATGAATGACGACTCCTTTGATTAATATGGTGGTCCTAGACAACTACAAAGGACTCATGCTGAAAAAAATGCTATTCACTTTCAGAGAGAGAACTGCTAAACTCTGAGTGAAATTCGAAGTATATTTTTTCTCTTTATATTTTGTTTGTTTTGGATATATGGCTAATATGGAAATATGCTTTGCATAATTTCACACGTATAATTGATTAATATGATTTACCTTCTCAGGAGGTGGTAGAGGGTTAGGAAGAAGGAAGAGAATGTGCTACTCAAAAATTTTTAAAAGAGTGTTCAAAATAAATAAATAATATGTATTAAAGAAACAAAAAAATTAAAAAACTAATCACTTGGGGAATGGTTGATAATTTATGGCTCATAATAAATGTAATGGAATATTATAAATATATACATATATTGCATATATACAGTGTACTAAATATAAATGTGTATGTATATATATATATATATATATACATATAGTATAATGTAATAGAATACCATTGTTCCAAAAGAAATGGTGAAAGGGACAATTTCAGAGAAACTTGGGAAGACTTGTAAAAACTGATGCAAGTTAAAGTGAGCAGAACCAAAACAACCTATACAATAGTAACAACACTTTAAAGAAAAATACCTTTAAAAAACATAAGATCTCTGATCAATGAAAGGAACAACCATCATCCCAGATAATTATTAACTAGACCTACCTACTACTGAGATAGAGGAAATTGATTTAAAATGTAGAATGACAGGATTTTCAGAAATGAACTTTTCTCTTGATCCAATATCCATCTACATCTATATAACTGTCTGTCTGGTTATCTTTCTGCCTGCCTATCTGTCAATCTATCTAAAAATCTTCCTCCATATTTTCCTTATCTATTTGTTTGTCTGTCTGCTATCTATCTATCTATCTATCTATCTATCTATCTATCTATCTATCTATCTATCTATCTATCTACCTATCTACCTATCTATCTATCAAGGTACACATATATATACTCCAGGTTGTCCTATTCCTCTCACTCTACTGCCCAGTTAAAAAAAAAAAAATAGATCAATTGGAGCAAGGATTGTTTTGTTTTTACTTTGTACCATAAGTACCTATTTCAATGCATGGTACATAGTAGGTACTCAAAAATGTATCTTCACAATATTTGAATTCTAAAATCATGACTGTTTAGGAGACTAGGATTATACAACTACACCAGAAGAGGCCTCTGAAGTCATCTTATTTAATCCTCTCATTTTACAGATGAGGAAACTAAGTCTGAGAAAGTTTAAAAATCTCATCCAGAAGCACAAAGGTTACAGGCCCCAGAGGTAAGATTTGAATTTTATTGAAGTGAATTGTAAGTTAGAAATTGGATGAAAGGATCAGAATCCAGCATTGTAAGGGAGAATGCAGATGTGACTACCAGTCCTCCAAAATTTAGCTTTGCTTTGCAACATGGGGTGGGAGGTGGGGGGTTAGTGATGGAAATTGTCAATGATACATCTGCTCATAAACTTCCATTTGTTAAATATGAAGTACAATTTTGACAGCCATAAAGCAGAGTGAACAGTTGTGTGTTTGTATTAAAATATCATTTAGATAAGCAATAACCAGCTATCAGAGTAAAGGAACATCTGCGATATTATCAAGCTATTTCTGGCTGAGTCATCTCATGCTGTGAGAAAACACAGGGAAATGAAGTTATCACTTGTGATTTTTTAAATTGAGTTTTGTTAAAGACCCAGCTCTCTCTTTTATCTTGCCAGTGTAGGCCTGGGAGAGGTAACAAGTGCCCCATTTAAAAAAAAGACATTTTTCCCTTTTTTCATATTTTACTACAGAATTGACATCTGAAATTTTAGTGGATTTCTGTTTTTAATTCCTGACCTAGAGTTTTAGCACAAGACCCAGATGGGTAGCAAAAATGTTAGTTCTGGAATCAAGGAACTTGTATTCATAACTCATCTTTTTCTCTTCTTTAATGTATGACCATGGACAAGTCACTCCATCTCCTTGGATCTCAGTTTCCTCACTCTTAAATAGAAGGGGTTGGACCAGATGACTGTTAAGTTTTCTTCCAGCTCTAAATATGTGAATCTTTTTTTTACCTTTATAAGTCTTCTTCCACTCTCTTGAGAAAATGAGTGTGAATTCCTCCCCTTTCCACTTTATCACTTTCCCCTACCACTTTGGAAAACAGAAATCAATATTTTGTAACCTCTCTGTAAAGAGATCTTTGGCAATCAAGCTATGAGAACTGGGAGGGACGGGGGACACAATTGCCAAAAGGAGCAATTTCTCCAATGTAGAAAACTCTTTCCTAATGCAAATTGCATTCTATCATAAATTTAAGAGATAAATCCTACTAAATTTCAAGAGGCACTCTGAGAGGTATTTGTCCCAGGTCACATAACTAATGTCAAGGGTATGTAATGATTGATATTCTCAAGAGGCAATATTTTTTAATCTTAAAATAATTTAAAAGATGAGAAAAGACATCCTAATTATGGACAAAGAATTCTCTTGAATTCTGCAAAGACCCTGAGAACTACTGACCCAGGTTTCAATGTGCACTTTTGGGAGGTTATTATTCATCTCCTCCCTTGAACATGCCAAGATATCTTTAATTGGTAAAGGGCTAATTGGGAGGAGTTTCATCAATCCCTCAGCCATTCCCCACATTGAGAGAAGGACTGATGGTAACTGTCATGTATGCCAGGAAAAAAAAAGAATCCTTGTTTCTTTTACCCCTGTGGGTCAGGTTTTGTGAATGGGACACATTCCTGGGACTTCCCAAGGACAAAGACAATCCACATATTTATAGACTGGATGGAATCAGGTGGAAGGTCTGGCTCAGGCTTTCTCTTTAATATATGGGGAACAGATTTGGGACTTTATAATCAAGGACCCTGATATGAAAAGGGTACAGTATATAAAAAATAAATTCTCACAAATTGGATTTGAAGCTTTAGTTTTTCTACCTCCAAATCCAGCATTCTCTTCCGTGTGTCATATTTCCTCTAATAGCTACATGTAATGCCTTAAAATCTATTGAACTTTTAATATATTCATATAATTATATCTAATATATGTACATATTTGCAGGAAATGAGAGACAGATAAAGGTAGAGAGAGAGAAAGAGCTTTAAAGGTTTCTCAAGTTATCTTATTTTATCTTCACAACCATCATAAAAGTTCTTTACTACTTTTATCCTAATTTTACCAATAAAGAAATTGAGATTCACAACAGGTATATGACTTGCACAGGGTTATATAGCTAGTAAATGTCTGAAGTAGGATTTGAACTCAGATATTCATAATTTCAGAAGGATTGTTCTATACAGTATACCCCCAGCTGTTTTCATATATATATATATATATATATATATATATATATATATATATATATATATATATTAAAGCTATATTCTAAGTATTCTGTCACTACTTAAACTTCTGTATATACCCACATTGGGTACTCCCTTTGCACATTAGCTTCTTGTAATTTATAATTTCCTTAAAGCTTCATCTTAAGTACTTGGTTTTTTTTAATATACTTTTAGCTCTCCTTACCTCCCTTTTCCAAATAAGACCTCATCTAGATTTTGTATTTGCTGTATAAATCATTCTATCTCCCTTGAAGAATTATAAACTTATTGATGGTAGGCACTGCTTGTCTGCTGATTTCATGTGCCTAGAACTTGTGATAATAGACATACAATAAATAGTTTTTGATTGATTGTAGAGTTCAAAACAGATTGACCTTATATAAAATTCTGCCTTGTAACAAATAGTGTTATGGTAAAGTTCAGAGTATCCTAGAATGTCAGAGCTGTTAGGGACCTTCGAGATTTTGAGGTCCAATACCTTCTTTATATAGATTGTACAAATGTGGCCTGAACAGGTTCAGTAGCTTAATTGAGGTCGCATAACTAGTTATCAGCAAATTGGCTTTACAGTCTTGTTTCCTGCCTCCCAGTTAAGTGTTCATCTCATGAAAACAAGCCATTTCAGGGTTTGTAAATGAAAACAAAAGAAGGAACCCTAAGAGAGGAATGCTCATACATTTTAAATATTTAGTAATTTTATATGTTTATATTTGCACAGATAAGGCAAAGTAAAGTACCATGTGGGCATCCCACAGCCTCAGTCACGTTATCACAGCTCATATGAATAAATGAGAGGAGAGGATTAGTTTTCCTAGAGGCTGACTGAAGGAGGAACACCACATTCACCAGGTAGGACTCCATCTTTATAATATCTCAAAATGAGGTAAGCAGGAAGGGGTATTTTTATCCCCATTTTCAATATTGGCAAATCATGCCAGCTGGCATGAGGTTTTGGCAAAGAAAACCACCCTCTGCTTTCTGATGGTCTGGTTCACTGATATCCTGAACTTCCCCATATGCCCACTTACCTGGAGACTCCCAGAGCCAGAATGTTCATGAAGGTGAACTCAATGTTAGAACTCTAAGCATTGCCATCTCCATTCTCACCCAGGCCCGTCAGAGCCTCAGAGAGGTATCCTTTATCTGAAAATCAATGGAGCCCAGGATGCTCTCCAACCTCCCATCTGACTCTTGGAACTCTTGGCTTCCTTCAAGGCACAGTTCAAGCCCCATTTCTCATATGAGGCTTCTCCTAATTCCCCTATTTCTTAGTGATCTCATTCCAACTCCCACCCTTGTGAAAAATATTCTATTCATATTTTATGTATTTTTATTTATTTCTCTTTATCATCCTCTAATAGAATATAAGTTCAATGAGGTCAGGGGATTTTTTTTTCCTATCTTTTTATTCCAAATTCCTAGCACAGTGCTGGAAAGGCAGAAGTAGTTGCTTAATAAAAGCCTGTTGAATTGGATTAGAAACGTATGATGGAAAAGAGAGAGACAAAACTGGATCATGGACCAGGAATGACAATTGAAGTTATCAAGTTCAATTCCCTCATTTATAGACCAAATAAGATAATATATATGTATATATAAATATGTATATATAAAGACTTCATAATCCCTGAAACACTGTGGAAATGTTGTTGTTATAATGTTGATGATAATTTATGATAAATGACTTGCCCAGGATCATAAAGGTAATAAGAAATAGGGAGACGATTTGAACCCAGGTCTTATGGCTCAAAATTCAGCAGTCTTGCCATACAAAATAGCTGGGTTGAAGCAGTGACATACCTTTATTAGTTGACTTTATTTTATTAAATAGAAACATTTATAAACTGCACAGCAAAAATCAACTTAAAGGTTAACATCAGTGAAAATAGTGATTTTTTAAAAAGCCACAGTAGGAAATTATTTATAGCTTGCTCACTAGGCAACAAATTAAAGGCTCAAAATACTAAATAACTCATCAGAAATATTGGAAATTTAAATCATTTAGACTTCCAGTAAATTGTTCCTAATTAAATATGAACTATTGAATAATACAAATAAAAATATTTTGTGTTACATATGTATATTTTTGTCTCCAAGAAGCTCAGAACTCTTTGAAAACTTTTTTTTTATTAATTGACCTTTCTGTATTGATTTCCCTCCTTTCCTGAACTTATGATTAGCTATTTCAACACTGTTCTTTCTTCCATACTTGAATTCTTGCTCCCTTGTCCTTCTCTTGTTCTTGCCCAGTCAATCCCACACCCCAGGTAACCCTCACCATCTGCCTTTTCTGCTCCTTCTACAGGGTAGCTGAGCATGGATGGAAGAAGTCACAGGAACCTGCTGACTAAATCCACTATGCATTCATGTTACCTAAGCCCAACCAGACCCTCAAAGCAGCATGCCACTCCTCTTACTCATCCTTGATAGACTTTCCATCACACCCTGCAAAGTCATAAAGTTTAGGGATTTAATTTAATTTGAAAAATGCCTTTGGAACATGTCTAATCATTTTTTAAACTGCCAATTCTCCATCCTGCTAAAGTCTAGTCTCTTCTTGTTGCCTATATTTGCTTGCCCTCTATTCATAACATCCCAGAACCTTACTGCTGAAAAAGCAGTCTTCTACTCTAGATTTACAATGTCGGCCCCATGAACATATTTTTTTAAAAATTGATAACTGCAGTTTGATATGTGTTTTTGTTGGTGAACTTAGGTCTTTTCCTTCTTGAATCTAATAATAAGTCCATAGGTTTCATCATGACCGTGAAAAGCATCCATGACATTTACAAGGTCAAAAACCCATGGATTAAACATGATTTAGAAATAAAGGGTAGTATGGAATAGTTCGATCCATGACTCCCTCATATACATGTTTTTTCATGTTTTAAATATGTCCCTTGGTTTCTGTTTTAGATCTATGGATAAAGGAAGCATTTATGTTCAAACAAGTCATAGAGAACATCACAAGGTGTAAAATAGATAACTTTAAATAAAAATAAAAAAGATTTAGCACAAATAAAAAAATGCCACAGAGATTAGAAGGGAAATAAACTGGGGAAAAATTATGGCAAATATTTCTAACAAAGGCCCCTTCTCTTATATATAGAGAACTGAGTCCACTTCATAAAAACACAAAGCATTCTACACACAAATAGTCAAAGGATATAAGCAGCCAATTTTTAGATAAAGAAATTAAAATTATCTTTACTCTCATGAAAAAATGCTCCAAATCACTATTAATCGGAGAAATGAAAGTTAAAACAACTCTGAGGTACCACCTCATACCTATCACACTAATATGAGAAAATGGTTTAACGATAAATGTGGGAAGGGATATGGTAAGACTGGGACATTGATACACTGTTGATGGAGCTGTGAACTGATCTAACCCTTCTGGAGAGCAATTTGGAATTATGCCCAAAGGGCCATCAAACTTTTCATATCCTTTGACCCTGCAATATCTCTATTAAATTTGTATGCCAAAGAAGTCAGAGATAGGGGACAATTGTATGAAAATAATTATAGTAGGTTTTTTTGAGGTTGCAAAGAACTAATGTGAAGGGATGTCTAACAAATAGGGAATGGCTGAACTTGTTTTGGTATCTGATTGTAATGGAACACTATTGTACTATTAAAATTATGCATATGAATCACAAAAATGCCTAGAAAGTGAAATGAACAGAATAACTATAAATAAACTAACTGTTATGAGCAATGCAATGATCCAGAACAATTCCAAGAAACTCATGAAGTAAAAGGCAATCCATTGCTATAGAAGGGATTGATGGAGTATTAATGAATAGTGTACCATGCCATTCTTCCTCCAATTATTTCTTCCATGAAATTTTCTCTAGTATCAGTAATGTTTGTTTTCTTTCACAACAAGATGGATGTGGAAATATGTATTGTACAATAACCATATGCCATCCATATCACATTGCTTGTTGTCTTGTGGAAGGGAGAGATGTATAAGGGAGGAACAGAACATGGATTGCAAAATGTCAGAAAAATAATTGTAAAAAATTGTATTGACATGTTTAAAAACAAAACAAACCTTTGGACTAGTCCAAAAAGTAATAGGGTTTTAATCTCTATACAAGATCCCTAGAATAAAGTGAAAAGAACCAAGAGAACAATTTTTCAAATGCTAAAACATTTTATAAATACAAAATATGGATGTACATAAAACATGTATACATACATATATGTGTGATATATGTATGTGTGTACAGTGTGTATATATTAAATGCATGCATACATATGTATATATAATATAAAATTTTTTAAAATCTCTGAGATATGTGGGAATACTAAGTACAATGACTAAAACCAAATCTAGAATACTCATGATGAAACCTCTTACATCTGCTCTGACAGATACATGATGAACTCAGGGAGCCGAATGAGACATCATTTTGGGGGCATAGAAAATGCAAGAATTTGTTTTGCTCTATTCTACCTGTTTGTACCAGGGAATTTATTTTTCTTTCTCAGTCATGATAGTGAGAAGCTGGAAGGAGAGGAAGCATATTTTCATTTATTGAAAAAATAATTTAAACAATGAGAAAGTAATATATATACACATTTAAAATGCATAGTATGTTGATCCCTGGCCTTTCTACTCATGCCCTTGTTCTCCTATGCCTATATAAATAATTAAATAATAGATATAGATTAAAATGTAGATTAGACTGGATATAGTTAGATATAATTATATGTAAATAAATATAGAAATATGAATATGTATGCATATATACATAGAAAATATGGATTAATAGAGAGATGTTGATAGACATTATAAAGATGATATGGACACATAGAGATAGTATATATAGATGATATCGATATACATTTAGACCTAGATTTAGGTATAAATGAGAACATGAATGAGAGATGTAAGTAGTATATATATATATATATATATATATATATATATATATAATATAGATGACATAGCTAAAAATGATTCATAGATGATATGAACAGATGTTATTGTAGCAATAGATATAGGTTTCTGTATGGACATAGATTAACTAAATGTTGATATGGATATTGATATTTATTTGGCTATGGGTATTGATAATGATATATATATATATACAAGATAGATGGCAGAAAAATATATAGAAAAAAGGTAATAGAGGATAACATATAGAAACATAGATAGATATAGATAGACAGTGAGATAGATAGATAGATAGATAGATAGATAGATAGATAGATAGATAGATAGATGTGGCTTTAGTTAATTCTGTGAAAGGATTTTCTGTTATAGAAATTAAAATAGCCTTAGGTAAGGTTAAAGAGTTGGCAAAATTTATTTGCTAGTTTAGATGTCTCCATTCCTTTAATAATCACCACCAGAAGACTATCTCAAAGTCACTTCATTGTATTAATGCCAAGACAGCAAATCAAGTTTTCTTCAACAGGTTATCTTTAAAAATATCATATTTCAAACTTCATAGGACACATTTATCTTGTCTCCCTTTCAACCTGCATTGAGCTACTAAGATCTCTGAATACTTGGGAAGTCATTAGCAGGAAGTCCATCAGAACTTATTATTTGGAGAAAGTGACAAATTACCAGAAAAGCACTGATTCTTGATTCAGAGGTCCTAAGTTCAAAATCTACTTCTGATACTTCTGTGTGCCCTTGGGAAAGTTACTGAGTCAATCAATCAGTATTTATTATTAGAGTTTACTCTGTGCCAGACACAACCATCTTGGACTTCAGCTTTCTCATCTATAAAATGAGAGGACTGGATGAGCTGGGCTCCAAAGTCCTTCCTAAATCTTTGATTCTTTGAACTTTCTGGACACTGATCTTTGGTATGCAAATGTATTTTAGATGTTTATTTCAAAAACAAATCAACCATTCAAAATTGATCCAATCTCTCCCCCTAGTTTTAATTTATAGGCTATTGATACTATGCCTTTTGGTTTTTCTCTCTACTCTTCTTGTAGCAGGCTTTGATATAAACTTGTGGTCAGGAAGTTCTCAGAGACAATCTCTATGAGTTTCTGGGAGATGGAGTTGCATGAAGACACTATTGCTTTCTGCCTGTCTTGAAACACAGGGGCTGTCTTGTGATCAATCACTGATTAGACACAGGATGGTGGTGGGGGGTTAATTGTTCTTTTTAGCAGTGGCAATGGGATATAGTAACTCTTGAAAGAGATACTGAGCATTGAGGTGAATAGAGTGGAGTAGTAGAAGGTAAGGAAAGGTAACAAAAGACAATTGAACTTGGATCTTCAGGTCTAGGGGCTAGGCTTTGAAGGTAATTTGACTCCACTAGCCAAGGCTTCTACATCACTGACTTTTGGTATCTCTTTGGGATAGCTGAAAAATATAGTGACATCCTTTAACACCAATTCTTTCTCATTTCTCCCCACTTGGGGCAGAAGTTTATTTGTTCAGTTCAATAAAATCAACTTTGAAATTTATCTTTAAGGGATTTATTTGAATTTTTCCTTGCCAGATAACATTCAATGGATCCCATATGCTTTTGTATGGTGTTTCCATATTAGCAAATATGTTAGCTCCAAAAAAATGTCAATGAATGTCTTGTAGTATGGAAAGATTTAAGAATGATTAAAATTTGACACCCTGTGTGAAGGTACTAGGCTGCTCCAAAGTTGAACTTGAGATATAGAAGATAATTTGAATCAGTGCTGATATTATTAATAATTTTCATTAAACTTCTTAAAAATCAAAACTAAATTGAATCTAAAATGTTTTTCTAAAGCCTGAGACTGAAGCAGATAATTTTGTTGTCTGAGAAAAAGCTTGGCTACTAACCTGGTAATGTTTCCCCTTTCTTTTCTTCCTACATATGGAAAGCCCTGTGTAGGGCTTTCCTTTTGTTTGTTATGGGGGGTGGAGGGGAACCACCAGTGGGAAGGGAAAAGGGAATAGTTGCTAAAACTTTCACTGATTTACATCCATTTCTGTTTTACCTCTAACCTCGACATTTAGACCGAAAGTCATGTACTGCTATTACCCATATTCTTCATTATTTTTATGTATACCAAACAGAAAAATTATAGCATGGAGAATAGGTTAAATAATTTTAAAATGTCAACTAACTTGCATTATTGGGTCTTATGCAATATCTCTAATAATCTAAACTTTGGTTGGAACCAATAAAATTTAGGAATTTTGTTCTAATACATTAGAATGAAGTTGCTAACCAAAGTCCTTTGTATTTTAATTTGCATTTACATCCTGATTCTCAAGGAGTAAGACATCTTTTTCAGAAATTATTTAACTTTATAATGTTGCAATAGAGGAGAAAAATGTACCCCCATGGTACACGCCTGTAATGTCATTTAAAAAGCTTTGGACTTGGAGTTAATAAAAAAGCAGAGTTCTAACCATGCTCTTTTGTTCTAACTGTTTTAGATAAGACATTGCCACTTTTGATTTAGGGTTATGGTTAGTCATTATCTGTTAGTTGTCATCATCATTTTCTCTACCATTGCCATCATTTATGTAGTGCTTTAAAGATCACAAAGTACAAATACCTTATTTTTGAAGCAAACAAGTTGAGTGACTTGCCCAAGAATCCATAGGTTATATGAAGAATGTTTGAATTCATTTTTTGTAAATCCAAGTCATTAGCCTATGAAGTGATTAAAGGCAAGGACTGTGCTTTAACATTGTTTTGTACTCTCAGGGCTTATCTACATGCCTGGCACATAGTCGAACCACAAGCATGCACTGAGTGTTTAATGTGTCACTTTCCCCAGTAACACTCAGCATGTAGGAGGGGGATTAATTGGGCAGAAAATATAGAGGGGCAAAGGATACAAACAGGAAGGAGAGTTCATCATTGAACTAACCAGTCACAGATTCATGAAGGAAGGGAAGTAAGTAGAACAAAAGTAAGATGAACAAACATTAAACAGCTAAGTGATAATGAAAGCTAGGGTCTAGCTGACAAAAGTGAATGGCAGAGAAAAGAAGCTTTAAAGATGAAGATTGATGAAGGCAAGAGGAATGAAAAGCTTTGAGGAAGAGATGGGACTTCACAATAGCCTCCAAAACGGGAAAGACTTATATTGATGGAGAGGAAGAATGGAAGACATTCTAGGCAACAGAAATAACATTAAGAAAAACTTGGAAAGGGAAAGTAAAATAAGAAGCAAGGGAGACAATTATGTCTAAAACAGAGATTTAACGTGGGAGGTATTTGGCTTGGGGTAGTGATCTTGTGGGTCTTGGATTTTGTGCATCAGCATCTCAGAAGATAACACTGCCTCTTGTTTTATTGTCAGGATTAAGGCCATCTTTCACTCAAGTTCCCTCTTCTCTCCTTTTCCTGCCTATCAAATGCTCCCTAAATCTTCCAGCATTTATTCTTCCTTCTCTCCATTCCCAGAGAATGTGATAGCTCCCCTCATTCTAAGGCTAACTTCTCAACTTGATTCCATTCCCTCTTGCTCCATCAATCATTCACTGTTTATTCCTCTCTCTTTCATGTTTAATTTCTCTCATCTTCAATCTCTTCCTCTCTACAAGCCTGCACAGTTCTCCTCTATAGTTTAAAAAAATCATTCCCTTGACCCTGTTATTCCTTCAATCTTTCATTCCCATTTTATTCCTTTCTTGTTCATTGCTAAATTTCTAGAAATAGGAATCTATACACTTAATGCCTCAACTTCTACATTACCTGTTCAAATCTCAGGCCTCTGCAATACAAATTTCCATGCTCACTATTCTACTAATTCTTCTCTCTCATCCTTCCCAGAATGTCTAGACTGGAAAGTTTAACTGTCTTCCTTAGGCTTCCTTGCCCTTTGACCCATGACCATGACCCTTTTAATCTATTTTAAAAAAACCCTTACTTTCTTGGAATCAGTACTATGGATTGATTCCAAGGCAGAAAAACAGTAAAGGCTAGGCAATGAAGGTTAATTGACTTGTCCAGGATCATATAGCTATGAAGTATCTAAGGCCAGATTTGAACCCAGGAACTTCCATATCCATGCATGGTTTTCAATCCACGGAGTCAAATGGATGCCCTCTCCTTTTTTATCTGGATACTTTCCCTTAACTTCCATGATTTTGCCCTCTCCTGGTTTTTTTTCTCACCTGAATGACTATTTCTTCTCTAATTTCACTGGTTTTTCTTCTCATTCGCTGGGTGGGTGTCCCTAGGGTTCTTTCCTCAGTTCTCTTATCTACACTGCCATTATCATTTAATTTCAGTATGAGTATTTCATAAATCCAATTTTAAAAGATATACTGACCACATTGGAGACATTTTAGATCCCAGATTATTCATCAGAATGAGAATTAGTTCAATCTGATAACTACTTACCATTAGGAATTTAGCATTAACAATTTCCAATAGTATATTATACAGACTACCATCAGGCAGAAAGAGTCTATCAGAGCCAAATTTCATGAGAAAGGGAAGATACACATATTAATAGATTATTCAGGATAGAAATAAAGGCTAAACTGGGCAGTTTAGGTACCCCCCAGGAAGATAGGAGAGAACAAAAATATTTTTTCAGTGGCAAGGTAAGAATCCACTAGTTAACAGCTCAGCAAAGTTGGTTTTAAAATTTTCAGGGTGAACATTTATGCATTAGAAATAAGCAAACACTACAAACCAACGCTTGAGTGTTTTGTTGATTATTTAGTGTTAAGAAGTGATAGAGATGATAAAAATAATGCAGATTAAATTTAAAATTTTGTATTGAATATATCCCATCTCCCCCTCCACTTAGTTGTTAAATATTTAATAGCACACTATTGGTTCATTTTATCTTTCTCACTTGGGTATGTGCAAATTAAAGTGTTTTGTTAAGAAGAAACAAGTGAAGGAGATATATAGGTGGCTCAGTGGATTGAGAGTCAGGCCTAGAGATAGGGAGTTCCTCAGTTCAAATCTGGTTCAAACACTTATCTGTGTGACCCTGGGCAAGTCATTTAATTCCCATTGCCTAGCCCATTACAACTCTTCTGTCTTGGAAACAACATGCAGCATTGATTTTAGGATGGAAAACAAAGAGTTTTTTCAAAAAAGAAGAAAAAAAGTGAAAGCTTATCCAAGCTTCTCAACTTCCAGGAATAAATGAAAGTGGGTTGAAAGAGATGGAAGGGAATGGAGGGGCCTACTGAGTTTATTATCAAGATAAGTAGGGCAAAACATAGTAGCAACATCAAAATCACCCTTTCCAAAACAGAGCAAGGAAAACAAAAAAAAAACAATCTTGAAAAACAAGCAAACATTATGCCTAGTAACAACAATAATGTCTGATGGTCAACTGGGGATAACTTAACTATTATAAACAAGGCAAAGATTCAGGAAAATTCAAAGAGACCTATGATGATGATGAAGAAGAAGAAGAAGAAGAAGAAGAAGAAGAAGAAGAAGAAGAAGAAGAAGAAGAAGAAGAAGAAGAAGAAGAAGAAGAAGAACAAGAACAAGAACAAGAACAAGAACAAGAACAAGAACAAGAACAAGAACAAGAACAAGAACAAGAACAAGAACAAGAACAAGAACAAGAAGAAGAAGAAGAAGAAGAAGAAGAAGAAAGAACAAGAACAAGAACAAGAAGAACAAGAACAAGGAGAACAAAAACAAGAAGAACAAGAACAATAAGAACAAGAACCAGAAGAACAAGAAGAAGAAAAAGAACAAGAACAAGGACAAGAACAAGAACAAGAACAAGAACAAGAACAAGAACAAGAACAAGAACAAGAACAAGAACAAGAACAAGAACAAGCCATCCACTAACCATAGAAGGAAAAGGCAGTCTGAATTCACATTGAAATATGTCATTCTTTACTTTATTCTTCCAAGAATTTTTACCCAATATAAGCTATATATTCTTGTTTCACAACATAAGAAATGGAAATATGCATTGTATATAAGATACATGTACAACCTTTATCATATTGCCTGCTTTCTTGGGAAGGAGAGAAAGGTGGAAGGGAGAGGGTTCCAATCTTCAGACATTTATTGACTGTATAATCTTAATCAAGGCACATAATTTATATAAACCTATTTTTTATATCTGTAAAATGGGGATAATGATGACTGTATCATCTGTCTCAGAAAGTTGTCATGAAAGCTAAGTTATTCAGTATATGTAAATCACTTTCTAAAAAAAGTACCATATAAACTCCATACCATAACTATTGCTATTATTATTAATTTTAAAGTTATAGATTCTATAATTATATGTATATATGATTCCATCATTCTCTGGCCACAAAACTGCAAACTTTCATGTCAGAAAGCCCATATATTAATAAAAATAAGAAATTTAGTAGGAAATAAATCCTGATTAAAAATGAGGTTTTCCTTGGAACACAGAGAATACAGAGAAGAGGTAATTTCATCATCAAGGGCTGATTTGTTTAGCTGACAAAATTCCCCATTAGATTGTAAACTCCTTGAGAGCAGGGACTGTCTCATTGTGTTTTGCCTCTTTTTTATCACCAGTGCGTGGCAAAGTGCCTAGGACTTAGTAGGTATTTAATGATTGCTTATTAATTGCTTGATTCATTGGAAATCCTGCCTTACATATTGACTAGCTTACTAGTAAGCAGAAGCAAAACAAAACAAGACAAAAAAAAAAACAACATACAACAAACAAGCCAAATCTTGTTTGGAGATAATGGAGATTAGCCTGGTCAGGTTACATATGTTTGCTAACCTGGCTTAGTGACTAAGTGTCCTGGCTTCAGACAATTCTTCCATAAGAAGAAGATTACGTAAAGATTAAAATTTAGGGGAGACATGGGGAGACTGAGGCAGGTAGAAATTAGTTTCTCTCTGCAAGGAGTATTATATTTTTTAGAGGTTTATTAAAAGTTAAGGATTAAAAGAAAATACAGGATAAGGAAAACATGGTGCCTAGGCCACAGGGGCCTAGACAAGACCTCACCTACATAATGGAAAGAGACACATCTGTTCCAAAAAGGAAGTCCAAAAAAAGAGAGAGCTCAAAAGCCTTTGCAATCAGCTTAAGTACCTTCTCGATCTTGCCCATCTCAGAATTCCGTGAGATTACAAAGAATTTTGGGGAAGTGGAGCAAGGACTTGTGGGGATTGAAGTCCAGAGTTCAAATCTCAATTTTACAATTATAATGATAGGAGATTATAATTATGCCTGTTTTAAAATACTGTTATCAGGACTAAATGATATGATACATATAAAGTGTTTTGCAAACCCTAAATTGTGGTTTTTAAAAACCAAAGCAAGAGAGAGAAAAATTTGGGGCACAGGGAAGAAGAAAATAGGAAGGTTATGGATAATGTGAATGCTTCAAGTCAAAACATGAAGGACAAGATAAGGAGTTTCAGGATCACAGAATTTTCCAGCTCAAAGATATCTCAGAGGCTATCTAATTTAATCTATGTACAAAAGGAAGTTCTCATTCTAACATACCCAAGGGTTCATGAGGCCTCCAACTGAAGACCTCCAAGAAGCAAGAATCCCATCACCTCCTATTCTCCTCTGGGACTACTCATAAAGTTTATACTGATATCAAGAGTAAACTTTCCTCTATGATTTCTCACCATTACTCCCGGTTCTGCACTTTGGGGTCAAAAAGAATAAATCTCAAAGTCACAGTAGATTGTATGATTATCCTAAGATAATTGTTCAAATGCTTGAAGATACATATATTCAGGCTGAGTCTTCTCTTCCCTTGTCTGAATATCTCGGTTCCTTCAATCAGTCGATATATGACATGAATTCAAGGCCTTTCACTATTTTGACTGTCCTATTGTGCATGCTCTCCAATATTTCCAGAATAATGCAGACTGGTGGGGAAGGAAGAGATCTTGATATTAACTTATCTAGGAGAAGGTGAGAATGGGGAAAGAAAATAGGATCCACCAAGATCATAGATTCCTATAACTCTTATTGAAGACTGAAAAAAGCAGGTTTCAGAGGTCTGAGTTATGCTATCCTGGCTAGGCAAAATGAGAAAGAATCAAAATTAAGATCATTTTTTTTTATCCTCCATGAAATAAAGGATCAGAGTTTCAGGGACTTCAGAAGTGATCTGGTCCAACCTATTCAACTTATAGATGAAGAAATTGAAACCCAAAGAATGACTTGTCAAAGGTGAGAAGAGATCTCAGCTTCTCTGAATCCAAATGCTTTCCTAGTTGATATGGAAACCTGGAGGACCAGAAGGAAGGATGATAGTGAAAACCCACTATATCCTGAGATCCCAGACTGGATGGTAAGGAAAACAGAAATACCTCCTACTCTCCATACCACCCAAGGCTCTCCAGGCCCAAACACACATGGCATGTAAACAAACATAAGTCCCAAATCTAAGTTAGGGAGTTTAAATCTAGTGCAAAGACCATTCTAAAAATGCAAGAGTAGATTCATAACAAGAAATGGAAAACCACTCCAGTATCTTTGCCAAGAAAATCCCAAGTGAGATCTCATAGAATTGGACATGACCGAATAACAACACTAACAAAGACCATCCTCGCTTCTTTTGCTCTGGGCCAACAGAAAACATCCTATGGCTTCTGATACAATCTATTATGACATTGTAACATTATGCAAAAATAGTGTTCTTGTCAAAAAGAAAGTCCCCACAAAGCAATAGGAAAATATAACACACATCATTAATGCTTATTTTTCCAGTGCCTGATGCTCAAGTATTACTATTCTCATTTCTAGAACCACACTACTTGTGTATGCTGCATGTATATTAAAGATAAAAAATTTCAGTTCTACCATTTCTTACTATGATCCTGGGACTGCATAAAATGATGACAGGAGTGAAGGAAGCAGGGAGAGGGAACATCCAGGTGATAGAGAGATGTGTGTGTGCTACAGATTTGCATTTATAATGATACTTTATTTCTATAATTGGCATTCAATTCATGATGCAAATACAGAAAAAATATAGTCCATTGGATGCTTTTTTTGTGCTTTGCTATATAGCCAGTGTTTCCACTGACATACATTTTAAAGCAAGCTCATAAATAAATGAATAATCAAAAGGAGAGAGTATTTTTTTCTGTTTTGTTTTTGTAGCATATCTATAGGGCCTAGATAATGCTTTAGTTCTGGAAATAGAAAGGAGATGACAATTAATGTTATTGTTGAACAGAAATTGATTTATTAATCAAAAACATTTGATAATTACTTTCTATGTGCCAGACTTGTTGAAGATGCAAGTAGAAAGAATAAAATGATCCCTTCTGGCAAAGAGCTGATATTTTAAGAGGAGAGGCAAGAAGGACATATATAGGCATGTGTGTGGATGTATATAGGTATGTGTATACACACATAAAATAACTATAAAGAGAATAAGTATAAAGTAATTTGGGATGGAGACCACTGAATTATGGTATAGTAGCAAAAGAGGCAAGCCTCTTCAACTATGCCTTGAAGGAAGAGTATTGTACTGTATGTAAGGAATGTAGAAAAAGTCACCTTGGTTAGATCAGGGAATGTGAGAGGGGAAGGAATACAGGATAAGACCAAAAAAATAGATTGGGGATAGATTGTGAAGGACATTAAAAGCTAAGTAGGGGAGCTGAAATTTAAATCTAGAAGCACTAGGAAATCATTGGAGTTAATTCAATAGAGGAGTGACATGGTTGGATCTAAGGACAATCACTTTGGCAGCAGTGTGGAAGACAGCAGCCAGTTTAGGACAATATTTGGAAAGAAATGTGATATCAGTGGATCCAAATCAAGGACAATGTTCAGATTGAATCTACCCATTTGAGGTAAAATCTCTCTCTCTCTCTCTCTCTCTCTCTCTCTCTCTCTCTCTCTCTCTCTCTCTCTCTCTCTCTCTCTCTCTCTCTCTCTCTCTCTCTTTCTCTCTCTCTCTCTTTCTCTCTCTCTCTGTCTCCCTCTCTCCCTTCCTCCCTCCCTCCTCCTCTCTCTCTGACACACACACTCTCTCTTTCTCTCTCTTTATCTATCTAACTCTTTCTCTCTCTTTCTCTCTCTCTCACACACACCCCAAATAACTTCTAGAACTATAAACCATTGTGAAGTAGCCTAGTAAGTATAAAGCATTTCCCATTATTTTCTTCTTTCTAAATAACATCTATATTTAAACATAATTAATTTCTTTTGTGATTTAATGATTTCCTGTATATTTTATTTCATGAATGTAAAAATGTTATTATGAGAGGTCCAAAGGATTCATTAGACTGACTGCCAAAGGGGACCTTGACACACTGTAAGTTATGAATTCATCTGTTAAAGAAAGCAGGCAAATCAAAACCAAGATATTTCTTGTGACTTTTATATTTTAATTCCAAATATGGTTATATTAGCTGAAGTGTGTCTTCTATTTCCATGACAGCCAGACATTTGTTTGCACCAATCATATCACCTAGTTATCTCCAGGATTTTCATCAAGGGTAAAATAAACTCAATGAGTTCTCTTGTGAATGTCAAAAGCTCTGCTTATGTCGATTTAAAATGATGTAGAGGAAATAAAATGAAGGATGGTTGCATATGACAGGATGGGCCTTTTCTATAAGACAAGAGCATCCTGTCCCCTTCTCTCCCATCTGGGTGACTAATGAGACTGGCCTTCGTCAATGCCCATCTTCCAAGCCAACAAAAGGAACAACTGATGGACAATTTGCATTCTCTTCTCAGTCCATCAAAGAAACATTATTAAAACCAGTGAGCCCCGACCCATTAGAACCACGCTCACGTCAGAATCAACGCGCTGGCCTGCCCGTTCTCCATTTTTATGCACTGCTCTAGGACTATAAATATTCATCGGAATGTAACTGAAAATTATTGAAGTGAGGAAAAAAGAGAAACAGGGAAGCCATTTGCTTCAATTCATAAACAGCATCTGTTGGGAAGTTATTCATAGATTGCTTCAGGGCCTGCTGAGCAGTGAGCCCGTGGAAAAGGGTGTCGTTGCAAGCAAATTGGCCTAAGCTGCAATGGAGATGCTATTAAACATGATTCACTGACAGCCAGGGAGAATGATCAGGCACTGGGCTGTTTTATGTTTCCTTTTATCACTGGGACACAGAAGTAGCCTCCAGCCAAAGGCTCGCACAGTTCAAATTAGAAGAACCACCTTCTAAGTCTATTAAGGCCTAACTAGTGGCTAGAGAACGTGGCATGAAGCCATAGAGTAGAGGGCTTGGGCTGTTTGTTTGTCGACTGCCTGAGGCTCGGTAGGCCAATCCCTCCTAGACAGCATGACAGGTTTGACCTTTGTGGGCTGTACATTCTCCATCAAAAGTATGATTCAGATGCCTTTCTATGAGAGAAGGTGGAAACTGAATCTTTGGAGAATTAACACCAAAAGAATCATCACAGGAACAGGAGCTTAGAACTAGATTGCTCCTAAGAGGTCATAAAGTCCAATCCCTTCACTTTACAAATGAATAAACTGAGGCTCAGAGACATTTTATAGGATCTTAAACTTGGAAATAAAGAGATCGTTGAAGTCATCTAGTCCAGCCTATTCGATGTAGTCTGCCTTTTGCTGTTGTGGAAACTGAGTCACAGAGTCATTCATAAAATCCTAAATTTTGAGCTGAAAAGATAACAAGATTGAAGATAGGGGCTGGAAGAAAACTTAGAGAGAATCCAATTCAATCCTTCATTTTCCAAATGAGGAAACTGAGGCACAGAGACACTTGTAGGTCTCTAGACTTAGATCTAAAAAATGAGAGAGGTCAACTCATTTAACAAGTGATGAAGCAGAATTCCTTCGAGGATTGTATAGAATTCGAGATTCCTCTCTGGGAAACTGATATGATCCAAGTCACCCTGGTAGTAAGTAAAAGATCTGAGATTTGAATCATAATCTTTGATTCCAAAACCTAGTATCCTTTCTACCATGCCACATTGGCAACCCAATATATTTATTAGAATAGACTTTTTCCAAAGAAAATTAATCTTGAGATCACTGAAAGCAGGTTCTAGTGGAGAATGCTTTATTTCATCTGAAGTTGACATTCATGATATCCTAGTGAGAGTCAAGATTTCTCTTCCTAGAATATAGTCTTAGAATTATGGCATTCATGGGTTTTTAATGAGAAAATGTAATAATTAGAATCAACATTCCTATGAATATCCACCTCCATTTTTAAGGTTGTGGGTGTTGCAGAAAATCATTTCTGTTTACTATACAGCACTCCATTGAAGATCACAGAATTTCACATTTGAAATGGACCTCAGCGGTACATCTAGTCCATTCATACCTGAAAAAGATTTCTCCACTCTTAGCAGTCATCCAGCCTTTGTTAAATGACCTCAAATGAGGTTGTAAGCTACCAAGTCATTTCAGGTCATTTTTTTAGAATGAAATCTAAATTTTGATAGCATGTTAACTCCTTGAGAATATGGAACTTTTAATGCTTGGTTTTATATCTGTAGAGTCTAATATGGTGCCTGGCATATAATATGCCCCTAATAAAATAATATTTGATTGATTTCCTGAATAGAACAGAAACTATAATCAGGAAGCATTCAATGTAAAAGTGTTATTTCGCCTTCTGTAACAGTCCATCCAATTTTTAGGAATTCTTTAATCCTCCAACACTTTGCTATGATTTTAAAAAAAATCTTGCCTTCTGTCTTTGAATTGATATTAAGTATCCATTTCAAGGCAGAAAAACAGAAAGGGCTGGGCAATTGGGCTTAAGTGACTTGCCCAGGGCCACAAAGCTAACAAGTTTCAAACCAGATTTGAACACAGCTGGTTATGACTCTCTTATCCCTCCCTCCAACTGCAGTACCCCTTCCAGCCTCTTAATTTCCTTTATTTGTTCCCTTTCCATCAAAATTTTATGATCAAGATCCCATTTCCCCCTCTCATTCTCCTTCTTGCCTGAGAGAATATGAGAGAGAATAAACCCATGAAATAAATTAATAGTTGTTAAGGTATAATCATACTCTAGTAAAATAATATTGGTTGACATTTATATAGCACTCTAAGATGTGAAAAGCACTTTATACACATTGTCTTAATTCATTTACATTTCAACATTGGAGGTATTAATATCATTACCATTTATAACTGAAAAAATGGCCTCAGAAATGTTATGTGATATGTCATGCTATATATCTAGTGTGTGAAAGGTAAGATTTGAACACCCATCTTTATTCCAAGACCAATACAATATCCTCTATGCTAGACTGCTTCTCTTCATCATTTAGAATTCATGTGCTCCATTGTATTGGTTGGGAAATCTATTTTTTACCTATTGCATGTAATGATAATTTTTAGTTTTAAAGACATCTTTGTTATATTTATATTTAAAAGATCCTAAAGGGGACAGCTGGGTAGCTCAGTGGATTGAGAGTTAGACCTAGAGATGGGAGGTCCTAGGTTCAAATCTGACCTCAGACACTTCCCAGCTATGTGACCCTGGGCAAGTCACTTATCCCCCACTACCTAGTCCATACCATTCTTCTGCCTTGAAATCAATACAGAGTATTGAGTCTAAGATGGAAAGTAAGTGTTTAAAAAGAAAAGATCCTTCTTTGCTTACACTTTTTGGAGTATCTATAAAGATTGTCATTTTATTTCATCAAGGAATTTTTTTTTTTGCAACTATAGAGAAAATCCTGTAGTTTAGAATTTTTTTTTATCATTTTAATAGGATTAATTATGCTAATTATTTTTTTCTAATTTCAAAGCATTGGTATAAATCTCACTTAATTAGAGTGAATAATTTGGGAAGGATACATGGTCTTTTTATTCATTTAAAATTCTTAATTTCTATTAATTAATGATACTAGTCTTTGCTTATATTTCCCTTGTTCCAGGGTCTATATTTGCATCATACAATGAGTTCAGTAGAATATTTTCTTTCTCAGTTTCTTGTGTGTGTGTGTGTGTGTGTGTGTGTGTGTGTGGTAGGAGGATTATTGAATTTTAAAATTTGATAGAATTCTATAAATCCATCTAGATGAAGCTATTTTACTTTGGTAATTCTTTTATCATTAGTTTAATATCCTTTACTGAGATGGGATTATTTAAGATATCAATCAAGTGTTCAGCTGACATGATTGTTTTCTATTTTTATAGATTATTCTCTTTTGTATTCCTAGACTTGCTGCAATATAACCATATGGTGTGTTCTGATATGTCTTTTCTTTCTTCTCTCTTGTGATCTGATGACCTTGTTCATTTAACAAAATTTGGTTAATTTTGTTTCTCTCTCTTTTCTTGGTAATATATCACCGAAATGTTTACCACCTTTTTCCTCCCATTTTCTATGCTTTATGAATATAGCATTCACTACATCAACTGACAAAGTTTTCTCCTTCAAGTTATTCTTAAATGTTGGTCCTTTTTTGTTACTATTTATATGTGTACATATATAATGTGATATGGAAATCACTTTAAAAGACTGATATATATATATATTAATTTAAGGTCGCCAAGGAATTCAGCTATGTAATTCCTAAATGAAAACTCAAGTCAACAGTCAACTTTTTATGGAGTTTTTAATTACAAACAGGAGGAAGAAAGGTATTAGAGATAGGTAGATAGATAGAGAGAGAGAGGGGGGGGGGGGAAGGGAATAGGGCTTAAATACCCCCTCTGCTTAGGCTGGGCCAAAGGCTCAAGCCCTTAGATAGCTGAGACAAAGAAAAGAGATCAGTCCCTATCACTCATGTGACCAAAATGGAGAAACAGTCTCAGGGGCCTCCACCTCCAGCCTCCTTCAGAGCAAGCCCTCCTCTCAGATCTCTCCAGGAGCTCTCCCTCCAGGACCTCTCTCCTCTCAGACTCCTTCAGAGCAAAACCTCTCAGAGCAAAACCTCCTCCCATCAAAACCTCCTCCCCTAGTCCTCAGACCCCGCTCTCTTTAAGGAAACCATCTAAGTTCCCTCCCCTCAGTTCTCACATCTACCAATCACTGTCAATCTCTCCCCTGTGCCAATGGCGGCTCTAGCTTGACCCAGGACCTCCCAGAGGTCTGTTTCCTTTGCACATGTCTGTTGAAGGTCATATTCTCAAATAATTAAATCTTGATCTTTGCTGCAGCCCTTCCTAAATCCTGTTACTCTGAGTAGGGTGGAGATTGGAAGTTCCAAGACCTGGTTCTGTCATTCCAAGTATCTCTATTGTATCAATTCTAAAATCAATCATGACTCAAAGAACTTCCTGTTCTATGCTTAAGCATAGGTCAAAGCCCTTTCCATTGTTTAGCAAAAGGTTTCTGTTCTAAAGTAGTCTTAAGTAGGGAAGAGAAGGATCCTCCCATTCCAAGGAGTTTCACATTCCAATAGAGTTCTTACAATCAGTAGGAAATTTTTCAAGTATGAAATTTCCCAATGGGGAAATTTCCAACATTCATAAGTCTAAGAAATTTTAAGGTTTACAATAATGTATAACATAACAATAATGCAAAATAGATGATTTGTTACAAATATGTAATAAATTATAATAACTATATTTATCCACAAAAATTCTCACACAAGAAGGCAAGTAATATGATATAAGTTATACATATTTTATCATTTAATACATATTTCCCTTTTCATCATGCTGTGGAAACAGGACACAGATTGCTTAAACTAGAGAAACATTCATGGAAGAAATAAAGGGAAGGATGATATGTTTCTCTCTGTATGTAGATTTTTATCTGTTCCTTTTATGGCAGTGGAGAGCCTTTTTCTTTAGGAATCCGTAGAAGTTGTCCTGGATCCTTACCTGCTTGATAATAGTAAAGTCATTCACAGTTGATCATCATATATTATTGTTGTTACTTTGCATAACATCCTCCAGTTCTGCTCCCTTTACTTTAGATCCTGCTATAAAATCTCTCCAGGCTTTTTGGAATCACCTTGTTTGTAATTTCTTATGACAAAAGAATATTCCATTACAGTCACATGCCATCTTTTAGGGACATTTTTTTTCAGTTCTATAGTCTTTTTGGCTTCCAATTTATTTTTCTCTATCCCAATTTCCTTCTTTGTGCTTATTTTGGGTTTTAGCATATTTAATTTATTAACCTTCTCATTATGTTACTCTCCTACCACTGGCAAGTTTCTCTGAGGTTTCTTTGCATTTGGGGAAGGGCACAGACTAACCAACCTGCATTCCCCTATTTACTAGTTGCACTTTCTAGATTTCAGCACAATAGCCACACATGGGTTTTGCCATCCCTCCTTTACCCCTGTTTGTTAGTGGCTTTTTTAATGTCTTCTACTATTAGAATAATAAAATCTCCTTAAGGACAGGGGTTTGTTTTGCTTCTAGTTGTATCACTAGCACTTTTAAAAGTGCCTGGTACATATTTAGTGCTCAATAAATTCTGAATGTTTCACCTCCCATTATATTTTGTTAGTTTTGTTTCAGGGATATGATTTTCTTATAAGGTCTACTTTTGCTGAATCCCAGAAATTCTTCTAAGCTTAAAATATTGGTTGTTTTTCTTATTTAATCTTTGAGCCATTCATTAATTAGAATTTTATTATTAAATGTCCAGTTAAGTCTATAAAATTTCGCTTAGTCTCCCTATACTATTACTTTTCTTTTGTCTTACAAGAAATGACATTCATGTTTCTGCTTTTATACTTATTCTTAATTTCTACATATTCAATTTCCCTATCTATATTTGCAAATATGCCTTTGATGCTAAGAATATGCAATTCCTTCATGATCCCATTTAGAAGACACCATAAACATTATAGCTTTAATATTTATAACCATTTTAGGGAGATAACTGATACAGAGTTAGACTCATGTTTGGAAAGCGATAAAATCTTGGCTCAGTAGATATAGGTACAAATTCCCCCTGGAATAAAATGACTATATGACCCTGGACAATTCATTTTGCCTCTCAATGCCTCAATCAACTCTTTAAATTCCATTAATATTTAGAATTATAAACTCTCATAACTTTAAGGAATTTGAACAATTATTATTCAACACCTTCATTTTACAGTTGAAGAAACAGGCTCAAAAGAGACTCATGCTCACAAGATAGTCACTGCCAAAGCTGAGATCCAGTCTCAAGCTTTCTACCTCCAAGGCCAATGCTTGTTCAGCTATGCAATGATACCTTTGTATAATCTTCATTCTTGCATGTAATTTCTTTTTCTAGATCTCCATGGCAATTGTATAAGTTGGGTCATCAGTCTTAAAGAAATATCTGAGATTCAGGGAAGCATCTTTCCTATGGTCATGTTGTAACTAAATGTCAGAGAAGGGATTTGAATCCTGGTCTTCCAACATGTTATTCATTCCACCAATCATTCCAAGGATTAAATGACTTACTCAATATCCCACAGCTGGTTAATGATAGATGTGGGGATGTCATGTACAATTTAATACTGTAATTCCTATTCCAGTAAATCCATACTGTCTTCAGCAGAATGTTTCCTATTGTGGGATGATTGCTTTTGCTTGAAAATTCAGCAAGAACTGATTTTTAGCAGGTGTTACATGGGGGTTGCACCTCTTTCAAGTCAACCAACTAGTTAAGTTAATTGAGCATGCATTTACTGAGTGTTTACAATGTGCTGACATAGTGCTATGTGTGAGCAAGAAAACGTAAAATCCCAGGGCTCAGAAAAGAACAAGTAATTGGCATCCAGCTCAAAGTTCTTTGAGAGTTCGAGTGGGTTGCCAAGAGGAGGTGTATTGTTGGTAAAATGGTGATTTACAAAGTGATATTTGTTGTTATTACAGGGTTTCATGACAGATTCCAACAGGGTTGTTCCAGCCTCACCCTACCCCATACAATAGACTCCACTCTCTTACTCCTATTAACACGTGAATTTATTGGAATTGATTTTTAATGGAGTTAGATGAATAAAACAACCTCCTAAATTCTTTGTGGGTTAACTTCATGCTTTTTTTTTTCTATGTTGCTCAGGGCTCCCTGGATACTAATTTTTCCCATACTCCTAAGTGGAAAAAATGAGAGAGGGGATAGGAGTGGAGTGGCTGAGCCATCGGAAGAGAGAGAAGGGAGCTTGATTGTCTTGATTAAGCAGTGAAGGAAATCTCAGTGCCTCCCACAGCCTGACCCAGGCAAAATTGGAGTAAAGATTATGAGTGTCTATTTCCTTGCTACCTTCCTTCAGTGCTTTGATTGTTCTTAGCAAAGTGCTCATTCCATCCATGGATACACAGTGATGCCTATCCAGATTCTTTGTGATTGTTTTTCATGTAGCAAAATAAATTATGACCAGAGAATCTATTTAATAACCTTCTTCCCCTTCAACCTTCATTACTACCAGATGACCTAAAGATCTCCATTTAGGCTTTTAAATCTAGGGGATGTAAGGAGAGCTCAACAAGTTGAAACAGATCAAGTCTTGGGTTATACTAAAAAAGAGGAAATTGTTTTCAATGCCCTCCTACTTTGCTTTTCAGCAATAGCAGCAGCAGCAGCAATAAAATGATGCATCAATATGTGTTTAGCAATTATTTTGTAAAGAGCCATCAGTCAGACAACAAGCATTTATTAAATGCCAGTCATTGTGCTAAAGAAAGACAAAACAAAACTAATTCTAGCAATAATAATGACATAAAACAGTCCATACTCTCAGGGAGAGAGAAAGTTAAGCTCAGATTTGATGGAAATCAAGAAAACGAATATTCCAGGACTGAGGAAGAGCCTGAGAAAATATGTAGAGGAGGAAATTGTATGTTTTGTTTGATGATCAGATCATTGTGCTTCAATATAAAAAAACATTCCTCAACCATGAACGGGTATCATCATAATCTAGAATATTAGAATGATTTGGAGTTCAGGTGTGGAAGCAGGAAAGCTTCTGGACAATCGAGTACCACTGGTAAATTATATAGCCTTCCAGTGCTCAAAGAAATTCTGCAAGTATAGATTACAGACAATGAACTAATCTGCGTTAGTGGGGAAAGCTGATACCCTTGGAGTTCTCAATACTTATGGAATCAAGATATAAGCCAAAAAAACAAAACCCTAAGCATGCAAGTTTATAGACTAGTAAATTAAAATGATCAGAGCCAAAACAAGTGTACACAAAAATCTTTGAAAATTTAGGCACTAATAGATCAACATGAACAGAAAAATAATATAAAAATGATATCATTATGGATCATATAGAGAAAAAGAATAGTCTATTAGGAAAAGTCAGGAAAGGAAAATCAGATTGCCACAACAAAAAATGAGCATGGTGATTCATAATGAACATAGAAGAAAGAAAAAGGAATGATTGGAAATTACTATATATAAATTCCAACAAAACTGAAAAGTTAAAGAAAATAGATGACCACCTATTAAAGTATGAATGCCCATATTAGCCAAATGGCATAAGAAATCCTGAAAAATTCATTTACATAGAGAAAAACTGGGCAATACTAAGTGAGTTTCCCCAAAGAAGAAGAAAAAAATTGAATTGAGTGTAATATTTGATTGCATATGTAAAATCTATATTAGATAATTTACTTGTCTCAGAGAGGGGAAGAAAATGGGGGGAGGAGAAAGGAAAGGATTTAAAACTCACATTATTAAAAATAATATTAAAATGATTTTACATATAATTGAGGGAAAACAAAATATTTTAATTAATATTCCAAATATATTTACAAGTAAATTTATTGAATCTTTTCATAAAAGCTAACACTGAAGTTTAAAAATGATAAAAAAAAAATAGAGAAAGATGATGCTCTGTCAGATTCTTTTTGTGGAACAAATGTAAATTTTATATCCAAACCAGCCAGACAAAAATCAGAGAAAAAGAAAAATATATTATGAATGAATTTTGATATAAAATGGACATAAATATGGCAAGGAGTATACAGCAATAGTTTCAAAATAATTGTTCATTATTAAATTAGATTGTAAAAAATTTAAGAGCAGAGACTATCTTCTACCTTTCTTTATATCCCCAGTGCTTAGGACTAACACATAGTGAGTTCTATATAAATGTTTGTTGGCTATGTGACAAAGTAGACTTTTTATCAGAGATGATTAAACATTGGGAGAAAATTAGGATAATCAATCATTTTATCAACAAAAATAAAATCATACCAATAGAACAAAAACTCATCACAAATTTCATTTATGTTAAAAGTAAAAGAAATATGGGCATGGAATGGTCCTTCTTTAATATACTCAAAAACATATTTAAAACCAAGAATTAGGGTTATTTTCAATGGAAAAAACACTGAAATCTTTACCAATATGCACAGGAGATAGAGCAAAAATTCCCCACTATAATTTGTCATAATACTATAAATGTTAACTATAGTAATATTAGGAGAGAGATTAAGGATATAAATAGAAAAAAAGATGAATATTCCTTATTTGATGGTGAAATGTTTTACTTAGAAAACCTCAGAGAATGAGTAAATAAACTAGTAGCTATCATAAATATCTAATTAATTTGTAGCATACCAAAAAAAAAAATTGACACCCAAATGATTAGTATTTCTTTGCTATACTTAAAGAGAAGGAAACCATAGAGAAAACACATTTAAAATTTTTTAATTTTCATCAAATTTTTGAAATTAACTAACTAAAATATACTTGGAACTTATTATGACAGTTATTATGAGGAAGAACTCAAACCATACTGTATATTTCACTTCCATTTGACTCTACACACTGCTCTACTTACCTACTGGCTGCCTTGTCAATCTGAGAATGATTCTACCTTGAAGAATATTTCTGGATTATTGAGTATTTTTCTGGTGCCTCCATATCAGGAAAATTCCCAGTTATGTTGATCATTTTACTTCTCTTCCATCTCACTGTCTGTTGACTCAAAATCCAAACTGACCTTCCTCTACTTCTCCACTTTCCCTTTCCAGCTCCTTTTTATAGGTTGTCTTCTCCTTATAGAAGGTAAGTTCTTTGAGAGTAGGGACTGGTTTGTTTTCTTGTTTTTCTATCTCCAATGCTAAGAACAATCTAGCAATGAGTAAAACTCTTGTTTCCCATCAATGGTTTTGTTGGTATTTACAAAGTAACATGCTTCCCTTGAGATAAGAATTTTAATTACCATTTAAATTGACTAGTTTTTGATACTCAGCATTCTCCTCTCCCCCATGACTGGAGTCTAGAACATAGAACAAAAAGTTTTTCTCAAAGCCTGATCTGAGAGAGGACTCAAATATTCTAGGTAACCACATTTTCCAGCAGAACCTCTGCATACCTTCTATTTTATCATGCCTCTATGGTCCTGGTACTCCCTGGGTAAGGTCTCTCTTTTCTTTTCCCATTTGTATCCCAAGAGCTTAGCATAGAGCCTAGTACATAATAGGAGCTTAGTAGATGTTAGTTAACAAACTGAATTGAAAAAAAAATGTTTTATTCATCTAAACAAAATAATAAAATGTTATTCATGAAATGAAAGATTGATAATTAGTGAAATAGTCATTGCTTATAATTATCCTCCCCCGCAACTGGGTAGGTCAGTGAATTGAGAGCCAGACTTAGAGATGGGAGGTCCTAGGTTCAAATCTGGCCTCAGACACTTCCCAGCTGTGTGATCCTGGGCAAGTCACTTGACCCCCATTGCCTAGCCCTTACCACTCTTCTGCCTTGGAACCAATACATAGTATTGATTCCAAGATGGAAAGTAAGGGTTTAAAAAAATATACTAATTTAAAAATTTACTGCCATACCAACAAAATTGTTAAAATGTTACTTTATAAAGCTAGATAAAATAGTAACACAATTCAATGAAAGGATCAAAAGGTCTAGAAATTTAAGGAGAATAAAATAAAAGTTTAATAAAGTGGCATAAAATTACATGATTACAAAGATAGAATACAGCACTAATCATTAAAACTATGTGGTATTAGTTTTAAAATACCCATGGATACAAAGTGGAATAGACTGGGTTACTATAAGAGAGGATACTCAAGGAAGTCATTATCAAGATCTGCCTATTCAATTTTTTCTAAACCTTTACCTTCAGTCTTAGAATCAATACAATGTATTGTTTCCAATGCAGACAAGTTGGTAAGGGCTGGACAATGAGGATTAAATTATTTGCCCAGAGACACATACCTAGGAAGTGACTGCGGTGAGATTTGAACCCATCTCCCATCTCCAGACCTAGTTCCCAATCCACTAAGCCACCTAGCTATACCCCTGCCTAGTCAATTTGATGAAATCTACAGAATTGGTTGAGTCAGTATATGCTCACGCTCTCTCCATCGGAATGGTTAATATCCACCTTCAGTAAGAATATAAGAATTACAGGTGTTTGTCCACAGATTATTTACATGTACTTGAGCACAGAATAGTGACCTAAGACCCGAGTTCTTATAGAAGCATATAACAGAAGCTTCTCCCAGGACTGAGAGGAAATTTTTAAATATGACTTTCATTTTATTTTACTTTTTCACCAATTAATAATCATTTATTTTTCTCTTCCCACTCAGTTCTAATTCTAATTGTATTTCTGTTCTCCAGAAGGTTAGTGTTCATAGGAACATCCAAAAGAATTCTGCTATTACTGGCCAAAATTTTAATTTTTATAACTCTCAAAGGGGCAAAGATGATATCAGATAAAAAGAGTCAACAATAAAGGAGCTCCAGAAAGAGAGGCACACTGATGCACTTAATAAATGGAAATACAATTTGATCTAAGTGATCTAGAAATAACTTGACAAAATTTCTAGGAAAGAAATCACTGAATTAGGTATATATTTTGATGCATAGATCTCATAACAACCTCAAGGAGATCTAAAAGGAAAAGAAGTTCCCAGATATACCAAAATATTCTTGCAGGACTTTCTTCATGATGAGAAACAACTATCCATTAAGAAATGAAATAGCAAACTCTAGTTTGTGAATTCAAGGTAAATGCATGACATTCCTCTGTGGCAGGCAATGAATCTGAAGAACATAGAGAAAAATGGGAAGACTTTATGAACAGATGCAGAGTTAAGAAAAAAGAATCAGGAATAAATGCATTGAAAAAAAGCATTTGTTAAAGGCTTAGTAGATGCTTATCATAGTTCCAGTCCTGGCTACACATTTTTCTCTTCTCAGAAAGTCCACATTTGAAGAGAGGGGCACAACTTATGAGGAAGAATGGCATAACCAATGGTATCTATGATATAAATAAAAACAGCACTCAAAGGCATCTAAATTCTAATCAATTAAAGTAGCAGACTGCAAATAAAGATAACAGATAATAAATAGCTATCTCCCATCATTAGGAAGGAGGAGTATTACAGATAAAGAATTTAGAATACCCTGTCCAATGCAGTCCTTATGTCAGCTGTTTTTCTTTTCTTCCTAAATATTTTCATCTGTTATAAAGAAAGTTTTGGTGGGCATGGTAAACTGAGGAATAAATATGAGATTAACACAAATGGGATCAGTAAAACATAAAAATGGAAATGGAAATATTAAAAAATGAAGGGGTTGGTTTAGAGTAGCTCTAAGTTAGAGCATTCTCAAAGCATAGTCTGGGGGGAACTAAGCATTACAGTGTACAGAGTCCAGGCATGGAGTTTGGAGGATCTGGCTTCAAATCTGGTTTCAGATACTTTCCAGTTTTGTGATCCTGGAGAAGTCAATTAACCCCAATTACCTAGGTCTTCCCACTCTTCTATCTTGGAATCTATATTTGTATCGATTTCTGAGACAGAGAATAATGTGTGTGTGTGTGTGTGTGTGTGTGTGTGTGTGTACAGACTAGTACTCTATTTTAGATCCTTGAGAGTATAGTCTAGGGACCTTACTTTGGATCCTTGAGGTCCTTACAAGGTTTCCACAAAGTCAAAATTATTTTTGTAATAGTAAGAATATATTTGATTTCTCACATGTTAAGCAAAAACAAAAATAACTGATCATAACAAAACCTCTTTGGGGATGGTAGTCTTTCCTCAGTAAGAGTGTAATAGTGTCTTGAGATTCTGTGGCAAAAAATGTTTGAGAACTGTTGGACTAGCTGGCTTCTAAATTACATTTCATTTCTGACAATCGGTGATTTTATGAAAAGGTGGAAATCAAAGTATGGATATAAAATGTAAGCAAAGAGGAGTATAAAGGACATTCTTATGTCCTGGCAAATGGTGATAAGTTTGATTTTAATGAAATACTTAGGGGAAAAGGTACTAGTCCAGTTTTATTCACATTTTTCTCCCTGCCTCAGTTTCTTCATCTGCAGTGGGGAGGTAGACGTAATGGCTTCCAAAATCCCTTCTTTGTCTAAATCAATGGTCTTATGATCCTTCTACAGGAATCATTCCTTGTTCTGGTTTTCTTTTTCTGACACATTCTAATTTCCTCTCCCCCCTCCTCAATATGCTTGTCAACAATCCAGCCAATATCAACCAAAACTTATTTCAGTCACATTTCCTTTTGGCCAGCTGACATATTGGAACATATTAAAAACAAGCAGTTAAGCTAATCCCCAGTAATAACTTACAATAGCTTAATGTGTTACCCCTGGAGTGAGTATTTGCATTTTAATGGAAGTTTCATGAAGATGCCCACCTCCAGGGGATCTTCCCCAGAAGCAAAAGGGATAGAGATCAGTCATGGAGAATGAGATACAGGGTTTTCAGGATGAATCTGCACAAGTTATTGCTGCTAAGATTATCTCATAAATGTATACTATTTCCTGAAACAAGAAAAGGACAGGATTTTACAATGGACCACACACAGGCATGTAGACCAACTCAAATATCACTGATACATATGAAATCTGTGGGGCCTTATTCCAACTCATTCATGTACTACTAATTTGGGTTGCCATGGGATAGCTTGCTACATCCTGATTCTAGGTGTCTGCCTGAGAGGCAGAAGGCTTCTTCCAATGCTATTGACATTAGCATCCCATTCTAGTCTGTTACCGCAAATGCCAATCACCAGTAATTACTGCCCAAATATAATATAATAAATAAATATAATTTGCCAGTGCCAATTAATATCTCTCCAGTATCACTGATAAGCCTTTTAAGTCAATTAGCTTTCACAAATTGTTGTTTACTGAGAAGATATAGAAAAATAGAAGCACAAGAGTCATCTCCTCAAATTGAGTTCTCTCCCCATTACTATTTCTTAGGTCTCTGGGGATTGTGGGATCTCAGGTGAAGAGGTTACTACAGAGCAGTTGCCACAAAGCTCACTTCCAAATGGAATTGCCAATAGACAAACACTCTCCCTTGTTTGCAGAACATGGTGTCTCAGGTGCTAGGTTGAATCACTGCTGACTGGTCTTTTCCCAGAAATCACTACTGGGGCAGTGTTGGTGCCTCCTTCACCTTAGTTTTCTCTAGCATAGATCCTAAACACTGGCTCATTGGAGCTTATGAACTGTGTAAGGTCATATTATCTCCAATGCCATAGTCGAGAGCTGTGCCCTTCCATTCTTCATTAATGTACACTTTCAGAAGAAATCTCTCCAAACATCTCAGTTTAGAAGCAAAGATGACCTATGTTTGAGGGATTAGAGAAGATGGCAAGGAAAATCCAGCTTAATCCACTCAAGTCTGTGTTAAATTCTTTATTCCTTACCTGGTCATTCACTTCCACATTATCTCATATCCTTTTCTGTGAATGTCAAAAAATGGTTCTGTCTAAAAATGGTACCTGGAAAATAATTTTAAATCAGTTTAAGTATTTTCTGTCCCTTCCTTAAATTCGAAATATATGGAGAATTTGAAGCCTGTGTGAAAAGTAAAGACCCAAGAGTATTTCTACCCTCTTTGCTGCCAAGGAAAAAAGAAATGTGTAGAGTCGATATCAGTAAACATGATTTTTTTTTTCAAAAGTGAAATGAAGGAACTGGTCTAGATGATCTTGAATGTCTTTTCTAACTGGAAATGATAATATCAAACAATTATATAACATTTACTATATACTGGGAAATGTGCTAAGTACTTTTTTTTGCAGAAGATCTGCTGGTTCTTAACCACTGACTTTTTCTTTTTTAAATAGAATTTAATAGAATTTATTCCCATGCATCTCATCCTCTCCTTCCTTGCCCTGAACTATAGAAGGCATTCCATGACAAAACACACACATATAATATATACACATATGTACATATGTGTATATGTATATATCTATATATGTGTATTTATGTATATATATTTTTCCATGGTTCTATTCATCAGTTCCTTCTCTGGAGGTGGGTGGGCATTCACAAATGCTTCTTTAAAAATTAATTTTGTAATTTTATATAACATTCTCTTGGATCTACTCATTTAACTCTTCATTGTTTCATGTAGGGCTTTCTGAGTATTTTATTGAAATTAATGTGGTCATCATTTCTTATAGTGTAGTCATGTTCCATTGTGAATATAAAACACAATTTGTTTGGCCATTCCCCAATTGATGCACATTCCCTAAATTTCTAATTCTTTATCACCACAAAAATAACTGCTAAATTATTTTGGAACATATAGTTTCTTTTCCCCTGATCTTCTTGAGAGCCAGACTCAGTAATTATATTGTTGAGTGGAAGGATCTATACAGTTTTAGAAATCTCTGAGCAGAATTCCAAACTGCTCTCCAAACTGTTTGGACCAGTTCACAGTACCACCAGCAGTGTATTAGTGGCCTCATTTTTCCATATCCCCTCCAATATTTGTCTCTTTGTCCTTTTATCATTTTAGCCAGTTGGTAGGCATGAGAGGATATCTCATAAATGCTTTGATTCACATTTCTCTGATCAGTTGTGTTTTAGAGCATTTTTTCATGTGTCTATGTAAGGCTTTGATTTCTTCATCCAAAAACTGTCTATTCATATCATTTAAACATTTATCAATTTGGAGATGCCTCTTACCCATATCAATGTGACAAAGTTTTCTATATATTTTAGATATGAGACATCTATCCAAGTATATACCTATAAAAATTTCCCCCAGTTATCTGTTTTCCTTCTAATCTTGACTACACTAGTTTTATTTGTACAAACCCTTTTTAATTCAATATAATCAAAATTATTCATTTTATATCTCACATTGCCATTCATTTCTTTTTTTGTTTGTTTGTTTTAAATTTTATTTAATTAAATGATTTAGAATATTTATCCGTGATTACAACACTCCATTTCTTACTTATCAATAAATTTCTCTCCTAGCAGCAAATCTGATAGGTGATATGTTTTCTGTTCTTCTTATGACATCTCCTTTTATGTCTAAGTCATGTACTCATTTTGTTAAGTACTTTTCAGTATCTCATCTGATCCTCACAGGAGCTCAAGAAGCTAGGTTCTAGTATCTTTCCCACTTTACCATTGGGAAAACTGTAGCAGATAAAAATTAAGTGACTTGTCCAAGGTCACAGAGCTAATACATGTTTAAGGCTAGGTTCAAACTTAGTTCTTCTTAATTGCAGGGCCAAAGCACTTATCTACTGTACAACCTAGCTGTCACTATTTTCTGGAAGTGTCCTATTGACTATAATTTCTTTTAAAAATACCTTATCTTCTATATTAGAATAAATAGTGTATATTGATTCCAAGACAGAAGAGCACTAAGGTCTAGACAATGGGGGTTAAGTAACTTCCCCAAGGTCACAAAGCTAGGAAGTGTCTGAGGCCACATTGGAACCCAGAACCTTCCATCTTTAGGACTGGCTCTCAATCCATTGGGCCCCCTAGGTACCTCCAAGGCTATAATTTCTTAGCTCAAAGTAATAAATCTGTAAACCTTGTGACAACCGTTACCATGATCTATCAGTCAAAAATAGAGATTGCAGCAAGAGTACCAATATGATTCTATCAACACTTTAGGCAGTTATCTACTTCATTTGGGGGTAAGGCTGGCCCTGGACAGACCTTCATTACAGGCTATTACATTAAAAGCCAGTAAGCCTTTCCTTTCTTTTCATTAATCAAGTCAACACATAAACCCTAGAAATTACATAACCTTCTGAAAATTTCTCTAAGCAAAATTCTGGCCATTACAAGTTTCCCCCAGGCGTATTCTATTCTGCCCGAGGCTTACGGTGTCCAAGAACTGCCATGAATGCCCAGAAAATGGAACTGAGTGGTATTAAGACGCAGTTGCCTCATTTTTTCACTAAACTGCTAACCCAAGGTTGCAATTTCTTACCAAAGCTAGTACCAGGCAGAGCATGGATGAATATATAATACTCTAAGACCTTGAATGTGTCTAGGTAATCAAAGGGCTTAAGAGCTTTATGGTACCTACCATTATGATCTGGCCTAGGTAAAAACATCAAGTTGTTCAAGATAAGGTAACTGAGGTCCCGAAAAGTTAAATTATTCACCATGCCATGTCACTAAATGTATGGGGCATTATAAATCTGGACTCGTGGATCCTAGCACAATGTGATTTTTTCCTACTAATAATTCATTCCTCTAATAATTGGACTCAATATATTAAATTTAGCTTCTGTGTGCAAGATGCTAAGGATACCAAAACAAAGGATAATACACATGTGCAAGTGAGTGTAGCTAGGCTAGTTCATTGGAAAGATTATTTGAGCAGTGGTATGAAGGATGAATTAAAGGAGTGGGGATGGGCAGCAGAGAGGACAGTGAGACTCCTATTAAAGATGGAAGGTATTATGGGACAGATCCTATACTCAGAAGATCCTGGTTCAAATCTTGCTAATGACTCAATCAATAACTTTGTGAAAGTCACTGAATCTCTTTAGGCCTGAATTTCCTCATGCATAGTATGAAAAGTCTGAACTAGACCACCTCTGAAGTCCCTTCTAACTCTAGAGTTATAATATATAATGAGATCTTGAACTTGTCAATGTGAGTGGGAAAGAGAGAACAAGCAAAAGATTTAACAACAGACTAGGCACATTGGATAGAGGTTTGGGGGGTAATAAAGAAAGACAGAAAATTTAAATGTGTAGGATTATAGAATTAAATAAATGAAATTGGTAGCTATATGCAAAGATTGAGCACAATTAGAAGTGGTAAGCTTGAAGGGAAAAGATGGAAACCATTTCTTAATATGCAGACTGAGATATTGAAAAGAGTTTTGGAAGAGACCCATACTTAGTGAACTGTGTTAAAATAGCAAGCAGTGATAAAGAAAGAGAAATGTTATTTAGAAAGGGCGAAAAATTCAAGAGAGAGTTGTTTAGTCATTCTATAGCTTCCTATCCCTTCTTCTATTTAAATTGCCCCCCCTTTCCAGGTTACTTGATCATCTCCTAAAGATTTATCTTCACCTCATTCTTTGGAACCAATCCTCTTCCCAGAATAAAAGATTGGGCACTCAAAATCACATTAGTCTTATTACTAATCTAATTCAGATCTTGTCCCCAATTTCCATCACTGTTTTTCTGCATGAGTCTTTTTCATTTCTCCAGGCTATATAATTTCTGAATTTCCTGCCAATTAAGTAGGCCCCACCCACATTATTTCCTGTTTGCTGAACTCTACATCCTTCTCCTTGTCTTCCTCCCTCTGCATAAGCCATCTCTCATTCATGGAATATACTTCCTCTTTGTTCCCCATAACAATCTTTAACTTCCTTAATAGTTGTAACCTCCTTCAAAGTTCAGCTTAGACACCAGGTCCCCAGCATATCCTTTGTTATGGCTCTCTTAACTTAGCAGAGCTTTCTCCTTCATCAAATCATCTTGTATTTGCTTATCTATTTACATATCTGTCTCCTAGTAGGATGTAAGCTCCATGAGGAGGGGGAGGTTGCTTTTTTTCTTTCTGTCTTTGCATCATGAGCATCTTACATTCTTAGTGGATGTTTGTTGAATGAAAAAAAAATGGATGCAAGCTCAATTAAGATACTACCCTATGGATGCATGAATGTTTTGTAAATAAATCGTATGCTTGTCTAAATTTCTTGCTGTGTTGGACAACATGGCATTTGAGTGTACTTGCCTGCAGATGCTGTCTTAGAAGCCTGTAGTTTAGAGCAGAAGGGTCTCATAGAGCCCTTGGGCTCAGATGGAAAGCTTACTGACTTCCATGCCTATCTGGGTTTGATACCACAACTCTAAAGATGTGCATATAGTGTCCACCTATTCCTTTGGTCATTATTTCACATCTCTGACTCTCATGTTAGATATTAATCATTTTTAGATATAGCTGAGTGTCTCACTCTTAAAATTGCTTTATTGTGTTGGCATAATGAATGAGGGAAGGGGAGATAAAAGAAGTTTGAATTTATTTTGCTTTCAAAAACTGCTCTCTTCTTCCACTTGTTACTAAAATGCTTATTCTAAAGCATTTCTTGTTATCACCATGCAGCCTGTCAACTCCCACCTTCATTGATCTTTGGGATGTAGTACAGACTGGAAGCACATGGAGGGAGGACCTAAAAAGGACACTACAAATTTTTATAGGAAAGAAAACACAAATGATCCCCTTTGCCAGCAAGCATTTTCGAAACACATTGCACGCCATCTGTGGGAGTGATCCTTATGGCCTCCTGGTGCCATTTCCCTATAGCTTCTACATATTTAAGACCCAGAAGAAAGAAACTTGAAAAGGAAAGTGTAACAGAGTTAACCCCAAAGTAAATAAATTTTGAAGAGTTACTAATATCATATCTTCCAGGAAAGTACTCCACTCATTCTTCCTTGGAGTGCAGAGGTATGTCCTCAATGACTAAGACAGTGCCTTATGCCAAAGAATAGGCTTTGGCAGTTTTTACCCATCTGGAATGGTTTTAAGAATGGGCACAATAATGGAATGTATATTTTTTATGTGAGGAATAGCTTAGATTTTTGAGAGTCTTATCACAAGAAAGAGGTAATAACCTTTTTTGTTCATTTCTCTCAAAAAGATAGAAAAGAAAATAAGAAGAAAGGAAGAAAGGAAGGATGGAAGGAAGGAAGGAAGGGGAAAAGGTTGTTATAGTGTCTAAATTATTGGACTCAAAATAAGGAAAATTTGAATTCAAATCTTACCTCTAATATTTACTAGCTGTGTGACTCTGGGTAAGTCATTTAGCCTCTCTGTATGTCACTTTCCTCGTTTGTAAAATGTAGATGATACCTTCGATGTAAAAAACAGGATGGTTGTGAGTTTCTAAGGAGTTAATTCCTGTGAAGTGCTTTGAAAATCTCAAAGTTGCACCTAGACAGGAGCTATTATTCCTAAGAAATAGAGAGGCTGAAGCCTGTGTCATGCTAAAAACAAGCCTGCAGACCCTAGAAGGTTCAGTGTTATGCTTGAGAGAGAAAAGGTAATGTAGTAGAAATACCCCTGGTATTTGTGACAAGAGGCCTGAGTGTTAGTCCCAGTACGGCCATTCAAATCATGTAATATCTGGAGCTCAATACATGGGATGGGACTTTTTTGTGTGTCAGGCCTGAATATTGAAGTGTATGGTTTCAGAAAATTGTTCTAAATGAAATTTTGTTCCTCTAACCTCTGAAGTTCCTTCCAGATAATATTTTCTCCCATTCTGATACCAAAGGTACCAAAGGTTCCTCCTCCTAGTTTGAGAGAGGGTGATGCCCCATTCATCTTTTGATTGATTTATTAGAGGACCAAAACATAGTTCAAGAAAGGACCTTGTACATTATCTAGACAAATATTTTCACATTAGAGATCAAATAACTGAGACCTAAAGAGAAGACATGAAAGCCCAAGCATATATTGGAGGTTAGTAAGTGGCAATAGTGGGTAGCTAGTTGATTCAATAGAAAGAGCTTCAGGCCAGTGATAGCTGAGTTCAAATCTGACCTCAAAAATATAGTAGCTATGATATTCTCACCAAATAATGTTATCCAGTTTGTCTCAGTTTCCTTATCTGTAAAATGAGCTTGAGAAGGAAATGATGAAACTCTCTAGGATCTTTGCCAAGAAAACCACAAATAAGGTCATAAAGAGTTGGACAAGACTGAAATTACAGAACAATAAAACTTACAAATGAAGCCAAACCCATGGAAATAACATTAAGAGATAAAAGGGGCAAGATAGGAAAGACAACAGATTTGGGGAGAAAAGAATTGTTTATGAGTTTCAAATCTATCTCTTAATAGCTGTATATTCATACAGACCAAGCTACTGAACCCTTCCTGCTGAGGCCCATCTGTGAAATTAAGAAAAAAAAACAAACAATACCTGCCCGTTCTAGTTTATAGTGTGGTCATGAGCATACAATTAAATTTAACAGCGATAAAAAGTATTGCTCTAGTTGGGTTAAAAATAAAGTTTAGAATTTTTATAAATTTTTATGAAGGGTTCAGATAACTAAAGATAACTATGTTAATGGTCTGTGAGCTTAAAGCAAAAGTATCTGAGAAGTCAGAGGGAGCTTCTGACCTGAATCAGGAGGTTGGAAGGTGGAAGAATATTATGGAAAGATAACAATGAGGACTGATTACTATTAGCAGCTATACAAAGTCAAGTCATAAATTTCTACAGATAGATCCATAGTTAAGCCAACACATGAGATGAATTCAATGCCTTAATACCATAACACACATTTGGTTGGTTCTTGAAATACAACTGAATTCAAATTCAGCCTGAGATATTTAGTAGCTGAGTGACCTTGAGCAAGTCCCTTAACTGTTTGTAAAATGAATGGAAGAAAAAAAAATGACAAAACCATTCCAGTACTTTTGCCAAGAATATCCCAAAAGAGGTCAAAGAGTTGGACACAAGTGTACGACAACAAGGTTGGTCCTTGAAATACTACTGAAATTTGGTGAGATGAGGACCATAGCTAGAAAATGGCTCTGGATCAGTAAAACTAAGAAAAGAGCCAGGGGAATGGATAGCATTGCATATATCGAATGTATACTGATGTGAAGTAACCCAGGAACCAGAGAGAAGAAATATGATGATGCATATCATTCTTTTTTTTTGTTTTTTTTTTTTAATTTTAATATTATTTTATTTGGTCGTTTTCATACATTATTCACTGGAAACAAAGATCGTTTTCTTTTCCTCCCCTCCCCCCCCCCCCCCCCCCCGCCTTTCCCTCTCCCATAGCCGATGCATGATTCCACTGGTTATCACATGTGTTCTTGACTCGAACCCATTTCCCTGTTGTTGGAGTTTGCATTATAGTGTTCATTTAGAGTCTCTCCTCAGTTTTATCTCCTCCAACCCTGTGGTCAAGCAGTTGCTTTTCAGCGGTGTTTTTACTCCCACAGTTTATCCTCTGCTTGTGGGTAGTATTTTTTTTTAGATCCCTGCAGATTGTTCAGGGAAATTGCATTGATACTTATGGAGAAGTCCATCACCTTCGATTGTACCACAATGTATCAGTCTCTGTGTATAATGTTTTCCTGGTTCTGCTCCTTTCGCTCTGCATCACTTCCTGGAGGTTGTTCCAGTTCACATGGAATTCCTCCACTTTATTATTCCTTTTAGCACAATAGTATTCCATCACCAACATATACCACAATTTGTTCAGCCATTCCCCAATTGAGGGGCATCCCCTCATTTTCCAATTTTTGGCCACCACAAAGAGCACAGCTATGAATATTTTTGTACAAGTCTTTTTGTCCATTATCTCTTTGGGGTACAAGCCCAGCAGTGCTATGGCTGGATCAAAGGGCAGACAGTCTTTTATCGCCCTTTGGGCATAGTTCCAAATTGCCCTCCAGAATGGTTGGATCAATTCACAACTCCACCAGCAATGAATTAATGTCCCCACTTTGCCACATCCCCTCCAGCATTCATTACTTTGCATAGCTGTCATGTTAGCCAATCTGCTAGGTGTGAGATGATACCTCAGAGTTGTTTTGATTTGCATCTCTCTGATTATAAGAGATGTAGAGCACTTTTTCATGTGCTTATTAATAGTTTTGATTTCTTTGGCTGAGAATTACCTGTTCATGTCCCTTGCCCATTTGTCAATTGGAGAATGGCTTGATTTTTTGTACAATTGATTTAGTTCTTTATAATTTTAGTAATTAAACCCTTGTCAGAGGTTTTTATGAAGATTGTTTCCCAATTTGTTGCTACCCTTCTGATTTTGGTTACATTGGTTTTGTTTGTACAAAAACTTTTTAATTTGATGTAATCCAGATTATTTATTTTGCATTTTGTAATTCTTTCTAATTCTTGCTTGGTTTTGAAGTATTTCCCTTCCCAAAGGTCTGACATGTATACTATTCTGTGTTCGCCTAATTTTCTTATAGTTTCCTTCTTTATGTTCAAGTCATTCATCCATTTTGAATTTATCTTGGTGTAGGGTGTGAGGTGTTGATCTAAGCCTAATCTTTCCCACACTGTCCTCCAATTTTCCCAACAGTTTTTATGAAATAGTGGATTTTTGTCCCAAAAGCTGGGATCTTTGGGTTTGTCATATACTGTCTTGCTGAGGTTGCTTGCCCCCAGTCTATTCCACTGATCCTCCTTTCTGTCTCTTAGCCAGTACCAAATTGTTTTGATGACCGCTGCTTTATAATATAGTCTGAGATCTGGGACTGCAAGACCCCCTTCCTTTGTATTTTTTTTCATTAATTCCCTGGGTATCCTTGATCTTTTGTTCTTCCAAATGAACTTTGTTATGTTTTTTTCTAAATCAGTAAAAAAAATTTTTGGGAGTTCCATGGGTATGGCACTAAATAGATAGATGAGTTTGGGTAGGATGGTCATTTTTATTATATTGGCTCGTCCTACCCATGAGCAGTTAATGTTCTTCCAATTGTTCAAGTCTAGTTTTAGTTGTGTGGAAAGTGTTTTGTAGTTGTGTTCATATAGATCCTGTGTTTGTCTCGGGAGATAGATTCCTAAGTATTTTATTTTGTCTTGGGTAATTTTGAATGGGATTTCTCTTTCTAGTTCTTGCTGCTGAGCTGTGTTGGAATTATATAGAAATGCTGATGACTTATGTGGGTTTATTTTGTATCCTGCAACTTTGCTAAAGTTGTTGATTATTTCAATTAGCTTTTTGGTTGAATCTCTAGGATTCTTTAAGTAGACCATCATGTCATCTGCAAAGAGCGATAATTTGGTCTCCTCCTTGCCTATTTTGATGCCTTCAATTTCTTTTTCTTCTCTAATTGCTACTGCTAGTGTTTCTAATACAATGTCAAATAATAGAGGTGATAATGGGCATCCTTGTTTCACTCCTGATCTTAATGGGAATGGATTTAGTTTATCCCCATTGCAGATGATATTAGCTGATGGTTTTAGATATATACTGTTTATTATTTTTAGGAATGACCCTTCTATTCCTATGCTTTCTAGTGTTTTTAGTAGGAATGGGTGTTGTATTTTATCAAAGGCTTTTTCTGCATCTATTGAGATAATCATGTGATTCTTGTTGGTTTGCTTGTTGATGTGGTCAATTATGTGGATAGTTTTCCTAATGTTGAACCAGCCCTGCATCCCTGGTATGAATCCTACTTGATCATGGTGGATGACCCTTCTAATCACTTGCTGGAGTCTTTTTGCTAGTATCCTATTTAAGATTTTTGCATCTATATTCATTAGGGAGATTGGCCTATAGTTTTCTTTCTCTGTTTTTGGCCTGCCTGGCTTTGGAATTAGTACCATGCTTGTGTCATAAAAGGAGTTTGGTAGGACTCCCTCTTTGCTTATTATGTCGAATAGTTTGTATAATATTGGGGTTAACTGTTCTCTGAATGTTTGATAGAATTCACTGGTGAATCCATCAGGCCCTGGGGATTTTTTCTTAGGCAGTTCTTTGATGGCTTGATGGATTTCAATTTCTGATATGGGATTATTTAAGAAAACTATTTCTTCTTCTGTTAGTCTAGGCAATTTATATTTTTGTAAATATTCATCCATATCACCTAGATTGGTAAATTTATTGCCATATAGTTGGGCAAAGTAGTTTTTAATGATTGCCTTAATTTCCTCTTCATTTGAGGTGAGATCCCCCTTTTCATCCTTGATGCTATTAATTTGCCTTTCTTCTTTCCTTTTTTTAATTAAATTAACCAGTACTTTGTCTATTTTGTCTGTTTTTTCAAAGTACCAGCTTCTAGTCTTGTTTATTAGCTCAATAGTTCTGTCACTTTCTATTTTATTAATTTCTCCCTTAATTTTTAGGATCTCTAGTATGGTTTTCTTCTGGGGGTTTTTAATTTGTTCATTCTCAAGTTTTTTGATTTGCATTTCCAATTCCTTGGTCTCTGTCCTCCCTAATTTGTTAATATCTGCACTCAGGGATATGAATTTTCCTCTAAGTACTGCCTTGGCTGCATCCCATAAGGTTTGAAAGGATGTTTCGCCGTTGTCATTTTCTTCAACGAAATTGTTAATTGTTTCTATGATTTCTTCTCTAACTATCCGATTTTGGAGTATCATGTTATTTAATTTCCAATTAATTTTTGATTTGGGTCTCCATGTACCCATGCCGATCAATATTTTAATTGCCTTGTGATCTGAAAAGGCTGCAGTTAATATTTCTGCTTTTCTGCATTTAAGTGCCATGTTTCTATGACCTAGTGTATGATCTATTTTTGTGAATGTGCCATGTGGTGCTGAAAAGAAGGTGTATTCTTTTTTGTCCCTATTTATTTTTCTCCATATGTCTATTAATTCTAATTTTTCTAAGATTTCATTCACCTCTTTTACCTCTTTCTTATTTATTTTTTGATTTGATTTATCTAAATTTGATAGTGGTTGGTTCAAGTCTCCCACTAATATGGTTTTACTGTCTAATTCCTCCTTCAATTCTCCTAGTTTCTCTATTAAAAATTTGGATGCTATACCATTTGGTGCATACATGTTGATTAGTGATATTTCCTCATTGTCTATACTTCCTTTTAGCAGAATATATTTACCTTCCCTGTCCCTTTTGATCAGGTCTATTTGTACTTTGGCTTTGTCAGATATCATGATTGCAACTCCTGCCTTCTTTCTATCGGTTGAGGCCCAAAAGGTCTTACTCCAACCTTTAATTCTAACCTTGTGAGTGTCAACCCGTCTCATATGTGTTTCTTGAAGACAACATATGGTAGGGTTTTGTGTTCTAATCCAATCTGCTATTTGTCTGCGTTTTATGGGTGAGTTCATCCCATTCACGTTCAAAGTTATGATTGTTATTTGTGGATTCGCTGGCATTTTGATGTCTTCCCCTAGTTCTGACCTTTCTTCTTTAGCTTTCTCCTTTTGAACCAGTGATTTACTTTAGGTCAGTCCCCCTAGTCCCCTCCCTTGAGATGCTTCCCTTTCTAGCCCCTCCCTTTTTATGCTCCCTTCCCCTCCCCCCTCTCCTTCCCTCCCTTTTTGTACTCCCTCCCCCCCCCCTCCTTAATTTTCCTTTCTTTCTTGCCCTAATGGATAAGATAGAATTCAGGATCCCACTGGATCTAGATGTTCTTCCCTCTCAGATTTGATTTCACTGAGAGTAAGGTTTGAGTACTTCCACTTCACGCTCTCTTCCTCTCCTTCTCATATGAGAGTTCTTTCCCTCCCCTTCCCATGTGTATCTTTATATGGGAAAGTTTATTCTATTGATTCCCCCCCTATTTCTTGAAGTTAATCTTAGTATTATCACGGTTCCCCCCTCCCTTTTCCTTTTTTTGCCCCAACTTTCCCCAAATCTTCTTGATTCCCCAATCTTTCCCTATGCATGTTTCTTCTAACTACTCTTATGATGATACAATTTATGAGAGTTACACAAAACATTTTCCCCACATATTAATATATATAATTAGATGTAAATGTAGTCCTTATAGAAGAGAGTTTGACTTAAAGAGAAAGATAAGATTTATCTCCTTTTCCCTTTCTTTCATATTTACCTTTTCATGTTTCTCTTGCTTTCTGTGCTTGGATATCGAACTTTCCACAGAGCTCTGGTCTTTTCTTAGCAAATGCTTGGAAATCTTCTATTTTGTTGAATGCCCATACTTTCCCCTGGAAGTATATAGTCAGTTTTGCTGGGTAGTTGATTCTTGGTTGGAGACCCAGCTCTCTTGCCTTTCTAAATATCGTGTTCCATGCTTTGAGGTCTCTTAGTGTGTTAGCCGCTAAGTCATGTGTGATCCTTATGGGAGCCCCCTTATATCTGAAGCTCTTCTTCTTGGCTTCTTGTAGGATTTTCTCCTTTACTTGGAAGCTCTTAAATTTGGCAATTACATTCCTAGGCGTTGTCTTTTGGGGATTTAGTATAGAAGGTGTTCTATGAATCCTTTCTATTTCTATTTTGCCCCCTTGCTCCAGAACGTGGGGGAAATTTTCTTTTATAATCTCCTCTAGAATAAAATCCAATTTGTTGTTTACCTCTGGTTTTTCTGGGAGACCGATGATACGGAGATTTTCTCGTCTTCCTCTGTTCTCCAGGTCCGTGACCTTCTCAGTGAGATATTTTCTGTTTTCTTCCAATTCATTAATTGTTTGGGTTTGCTTTATTGATTCTTGCTGTTTTATCATCTCACTTTCTTCTAGGTGCTTGATTCTGGTCATTAGGGACTGGATTTGCTTTTCAGCCTTGTCTGCCCTTGTATTGGATGCTTCGAGTTCTTTTTCCAATTGAGCAGTCTTATCTGTCAGACAGCTGATCTCTTTCTCCCATTTTTCTTTCCAGAAGGTTTCCATCTTTTGGATAAGTTCCAGTTTGAGATCTTCCAGAGCTTGTTGATAGTTTCCATTTTGGGAGGCGTGTTCTGAATTTTTTTGGATTTCCTCCTCATTCTCCTCTTTTCCTTGGGTACTTCCACCATAAAAGTTTTCAATAGTCACTTTTTTCCCTTTCTTCCTGGAGGCTTGATTTTGGGCCATGTGAGCCATCCCTTTGGTGGTTTTATTTCCCTTTCCTTTTTGGTCTGGGGTCTGGGTTATAAGAGTGGTTTTTCTGTGAATTTAGGTTGCTTCAGACTAGTTCTTCCCAGCCTCCGAGCCCAGGTATTCAGCTCCGCCCAGATAATCCGTGCGCCTTGTTCAGCGCAGCCCGCCCGAAGTCCGCTGGCTTCTCCAGTGAAAGCGCCCTGAGACGTTTTTTCCTGGCAGTCCCCAGATCCCAAGGACCCTGGAGTGCCCCCCCAGACAGAGACGCTCCCCACTCACTCGCTGTCCTGGTGAGCGCTCAGGTAGCTCACTCTGGTTTAGTGGGGGAGGTGGGGTGGGGGAAGGTCGGCTCAGTTCACTTTTCTGTGCAAGCTTTTCCTTCTTATTTTAGTGTGGAAATGTTCAAGCCCCACGTACCTTTGCCTCTGTGGGGTACTGGGGAGTCCTTCTGTTCCTCCAAAGGTGATTTTATGCTCCTTTGATGTAGTCTATTTCGTTCGGTGCTGGGGAGAGAAAGCGTGCAGCGTCTAGATTGCAGCCATGATTACCCGGAAGTTCCGCATATCATTCTTGTGGGAGAAACACACCCAAGTCTGTAACAGAGTCTAACCTCAAGGATGGGAGACTCAAACTATGTTCAATCTAGAAGTAAGAAAAGAATTTTATTTGAAAAGAGGTTTTTGGTGGTATAATAGCCTAATAGCTGGTGGAAGAGTAGCCCTCAGATTGCTGGATTAGCCCAGAGGGATAGTAGAGTAGCCTCTTTGGAACTGATGGAATTGCAGCTCCCCAGGTGTGGTGTAGCAGTTCCATGTGTGGAGTTGCAGGACCAACTATAGAATAGCAGCTTCCCCTGTCTGTAGATCAGTGTTGGCAGATTTATTTGGAGTTGGGGGCTCGCCCTCTCTCATTCTAGAAAAATCATCATCTCTCCCCCAAATCCTTGAAAATGGGCATGGCCAAGCTCAGGTAGAAGTGTGTTTTGGGGTTTGATAGGGAATATGGAGCATGTGCAAGTTTGGGGGATTCTTCTGGAATGCCAGAGGCCACAGTGTACACATCCCACCATGTTACCCCATTGATCACCTTGTCATCATTTGTCAGTGTGGGAGAGGTCTTTCCATACTTCTGGAATGAGAATGTATGTGTATATGCGTGGGGGGTACAATACATTGGAGGACCACCATAAGTAATTAATTATATCTTACAGTTCTAAACTAAAGTAAATATGGAACAATATGAGTCATTAATAAAACATAGGCACAAATCTGGTGCCCAGTACAGAATATTACAGATCCAATACACAGATTGGGTAACTGATCAATCTTTACTTCATACTTGACTACTGCTGAAACTACAGGCTTTGCAGTTAATGACCAACCAATGCTAACTGATTTTAGAGCATGAGAGTCTTGTTCCTATTACCACCTCTCCCTGCCTGTTGTCTGCTCTCATCAACATTGGGGTGAGAATCAATAGTTAAATAAACAGAAGCAACTTTGGAATTGGAATGTTCTACAGAACACGTGGAGAGAAATGCGGAAGAGATGAGAATCTTGGGGAAACAAATGAGAAGTCTGACATCCAGGTATGTTAGAGTGATGATGTTGGGTGTCAGTTATCATTATTTACTGGAGTTTCCTCTCTGCCAAAAACTGAGTGGCTAATAAATTCTCTATTTTCCTTGATGATAATTTAAGCTCCTTAAGATCAAGGATTGTTTTGTTTTTGTCTTTGTATTTCTTGAACCTAGAACATTGCCTGCCATACAGTAAGTACTTAATATTAATAAATGCTTCTTTATTGATTGAATAGAGGAAAGCCAAATGAAATCTGATGCATTCCCTAGATTAAAAAATAAAACAGATTTCAAGAGGCTCAAAGGAAAGAATGGTAGACATCAGAACTAATATTCTACAAGGCAAGTCAATTCAGAATAGAAGAGAAACTCTCATACCACTAAGGATAAAACAAAAAAAGAATTCACAGGATTCCCCATGCCCCTCCCATGCCCCTCACCAACTTACTATTCTTTTTCTTTTTTTCCAGATTACATGTCAATTCAGTTTTCAGGAATCTTTTCTGACATTTTGAGATGCATGTTCTCTCTCTCTCAACCCTTCCACTCCTCAACTATCAGGTAATATGATACAAGTTTCACATGTGTTATAATATATTTCATATATTATATTAATAATAAATAATATAATAACATAGTCATTGTGTTGTGAAAGAAGACATATTGATTACAGTAGAGAAAAATTCACGTAGGAATATGGCTTACTTCAATTTGCATTTGTACTCCATTCATTCCTTTTATGGTGATGGAGAGCCCTTTTATTATGAATCCATTGGAGCTATCCTGGGTGGTTGCATTGTTTCAAAGTCAAGTCATCCAGAGTTTTTCACCATACACTATTATTAAAATTTAATATTTTAAAAAGACATATAGACAAAATGAGAGCAAGATATGATAATAGATGAATAAAATCATATCAAGTAAAGATAAAGTTCTCCTCCTCCTTGGAGGGAGGGAGAAATGAAGGGAATGATGGCAGGTGGAAAGAAGAGGAAGAGGAAAAAAAGAAATAGGGGAGAGGAAAGAGGAGGAGAAGAAAGAAAAAGAAAGAAGAAAGGAGAAGCAAGAAAAAGAAAGGAGAAGAAAGAAAGAGAAGAAGAAAGAGGAGGAGAAGGAAGAGGAGGAGGTGATATACAGTGCTTAAAGGTTTGTTAATATTATTTTACAAATAAGATACCACATTCTCACAAAATTTAACATCCTCACAATAATCCTAGGAGAAAGGTTCTAAGTTTTTTGCACATCTACATTTTGCAGATGAGAAAATTGAGACAGGCAACAGTAAAAATGACTTGACTAGAATCACACATCTAGTTAAGCTATGATACCAGGTTTTAATTCAGTTCTTCCTGATTCCAAGTGCAGTGTTTTATCTTTTGTGTCACCTAGTTAACCAGGGAGTAGGTTATTTATCACCAGAGTTATTCAAGCAAAAAAGGAATGATCTCTTGTGTTGTATTTTGTGCTGGGGAATCATTTTCCAGGGTGAGTTATCCTAGATGGTTACTGAGATGTGTTCAAAGCCTAAAATTCTATGAATCTATGATGTGAATCAGCAATGCAATATGGCATTCCAAAAAGTGAATGATCAAAGGTGTCATCAATACCATATCCAGAATTTGAGAGTTTTTAGCCTCCATAATAGTTTTCCTTGTTCACTTTATGCCTGTAGTATTTTATTCGGTTCTGGGCACCATATTTGAGGAATTCTGTTACCAAAATATTACATTCTTGAATAAGGCAACCAGAGTGGGAAGGAAAATCCAGAAAGCACCATATAATACATCAAATGAAATGGGGATATTTAGCCTTTAGACAAGAAGTCTTCCTCCAGCTTCCAGCTTGGATTGGTACTCATGTGGAAGAAGTATTTGACTTGTTATACTTGATCCCAAGAGGGAAAACCAGGAGTTCTGGGACTATTTTACAAAGAAGAATCTTTAGACATAATGTAAGGAAGTACTTCTCAAGCAAGACCCTTGAAAGTAGCATTGGTTTCATTTTTATGTCAGTATCTCCAAATCTGCCAGAGTGTGTGCATATCATAGGCACTAAAAATGTTTGTTGACTAACTTGTTACTTACAATTATTAATATTGAAATGGGAGGATTCAAGAGGCAGTGGTTTTCCTACCACTTGAGGTCTTCAAGCAAAGGTTGGATGACAATGACAAAGACTAGAGATGCCGATGCTCTCTGTACAGCTGAGAATATGACTGCGTTGTCTCTCATGTCTGTTGCATCTGTGAGGCTCAGTCAGTTTTCGAAATGGGAAGATAGGATCAATATCCTAATGTGACCCTGAAGACCACTGAATCAAGTCATCCCCCCACCCTACTCTGGTCATTTTATACATCTTAAAATAATGTCAAAGGAAATAAAGTGAAGACACATGTCCAAGTTCACACAGGTAGAAAGAAGCAGAGTTGAGATCCAAATCCTGATCCTAATATAAACTTCTTTTTATAACCCAAGGTTCCATATGAATGTAAGTTTTTATTATAGTTGTGTATGAATTTAAGATATGATAATAATAGCTAGCATTAGCATAATACTTTAATCTTTGCAAAGTGTTTTACAAATATCATCCTACTTGATACTCATTTAGAAGGTAGGTGCAATTATTTTACAGATGAGGAAATAAAGGCATGGAGAAGATAACCAGATTACCCAAATAATATAGTTAATAAATGGTCGAGTCTGAATTTGAACTCATGAACAAAGTAAAGAATGTTGGATATGTAAACAGAGGATCTGGTTTTGAATCTTGAATCTGTTATTTACTGTGCAGCGTTGGGCAATTTGCTTCCCTTATCTTGACCTCAGTTTCCTCATTTTTAAAATGAAGGGGTTATACTCTAGCTGGTCAAAGACTTCCATTTTTTCAATGCTTCTCCCAACAACAAATGCTATTTCCTGAAAATCAGAGGAGGCAGTTCATCCACTTTAAGAAGTGAAGAAAATAAAGTAGGAGCAACAACTGGCTGGTAGTTGGGTTCCTCTCCCACAAGGCAGATCCATCTGAAGAAAAAGAGCATCCTGTGTGGAAGTGAGGTTCCAAGACTGCATGAATTTATTTTCCTGCATGAATTGCATTGGTATGAGCATCATGCTCCATATTCCCACAAGTCTAACATAGCAAGAATACAACTAGAAAAATGCCTGACAGAGCAAAATGATTAACACACACACACACACACACACACACACACACACAAGCTCAATATGTCAGAATGTAAGAAAAACATCATGAGAACCCCACTGTAAATAACCTATTGAAGACAATATTCATTAAGAACATTTTGGTTCAGGAGCTGCAGTTAGAACCAGCAAAGAAAAATTTGAGTTTTGATAGAAGCATAAAAAGAAACAATACCTTTCATTTAGCCTGAATTATTAATTAAGACTTTAATTAAGTTCAATTTGACCTGAAGACTCCCTTTTGTATGTTCCCAGGTCCTTTTGGAGACACTTTGGTGTCTACTGTCTCATATAGGAGTGTGGAATGGATGATCTTTTAGGTTGAGTGCATTTGGTTTGGTTTAGAGGTATTCTGAGTGTAACATGTTCCAATGAACGTGGTGATCCCTTTATGAATATTTTTTGGCTTATACGGGATAGGCATAGGAATGGATTGGATTGAACTGGTCTAGATTAAACTGGCCTGGGGAGGGGGCATCTGAGTAGCTCAGTGGATTGAGAGCCAGGCCTAGAGACAGGAGGTCCTAGGTTCAAATCTGGCCTCAGACACTTCCCAGCTGTGTGACCCTGGGCAAGTCACTTGACCCCCATTGCCTAGCCCTTACCACTCTTCTGCCTTGGAGCCAATGCATAGTATTGACTCCAAGATGGAAGGTAAGGGTTTAAAAAAAAACTGGGGTTTAAAAAAAAAGGGTTTAAAAAAACTTTAAAAAAAAATAGGGTGGATTAGATGGGACTTGGTTGGAATATGTAGCAGAAGCAGCTCCTGCTAGTCCCTTCCTCCACCCTTTAAAATTTACTTTGTATTTGTTTTGGATATTTTTGTACATACCTACAGGTGTGCATATGGTTTCCCTTCACAAAATGAGGCAAAAGCTGGTTCCATATCTGTTTGGGCACCCTCTAAACTTGGCCCAAAACCCGGCCCATGAGCCATTTTAGGTCTCTGAATATCAGATTCCTCCCTAGAATTGGACTAACTGACCTCTAAGGTCCTTTCCCTTTCTAACTGCTTGTTCAATTGAATGGGATTTGGGTCATGTTAAAGCTAGCTCTGCATATAGTGAACATCCTTCACTGGCCTTGAAGACCCCACAATTAGGACTTACACTTAGCACCTGGGTAATTCTTGGCAAAAGCCTTCTCTTTCTCCATCTCTGATTCCTTGTCTAAAAATTGAGATAATATCCATCCGTACCTTTTGGTCCATTGAGCTATCATAGGTACAAATGAGATTATATATATACATATACATATACATATATATAATCACATCTACATACATCTATATACAAAGCGCTTTGCCACCCTCAAAGTGCTATTGGAATGCCAATTCTTCTTCAATATATGGCACCACCAGAGAAAGAAATGATTAACCAAAATAAGCAAGACATAGCGGTCTATATCTTTTTGCCGACTGATATCTTCTTGAATGGGGAGAGGGGAAGTGAGGAAGTTACTTGTGTATTTTACTGTAATCCAAATTACGTACCTTTAAAAAAATTGACCCCATGATCCTAGAAATGGCTAAAGCCAAGCTCACAATATGAATCCTGAATGGTTGTGGTCCAGTTCAGGTGATATCTGTGGCAGAGACTGGACCCTGGCATCCCCACTCCCAGTCCTGATCTCAGGGCCAGGCTAAGTGTAATTGGAGGTTTTGAACAAGGTTTCTAGCTTCTTTAGCTTTCCTAGAGACTATCTTCAGGATGCAAAGCTGCATCCATGTCACCTTACACATTGCATAGCTGGTTACAGCAGCAGCACCCAATTCCTATCTCAAATCAGATAGGTTTAGTGGTATTACCAGACATGCTAAGACCCCTGGCCTCCCAGAGCAGTCAGATGTTCAAAAAAATGTCACAGGCACATAAAACACTCATGGACTTGTCTACACAGTGGCTGTCACTACCTTGAAATTATGAACATTTGCTTGCGAATACTATCCATTTCTAAGCACACAAAAGTGAAGAAAAATGATTATCTCCGGAACTGAAGAAACAGTACACTGGGAATGTCATTTCTGGTGATGATAGGAGTTGTTTTGCTGAAATTCAGAGCAAAGCATGGCCTATTTCCATTCTTGCTCTTGTGCTTCACAAAATGTGTTTTCATGATTAAAATGCAGCAAATCATTGGCTTTTGCCAAAATGAAAACAATGGCATGTCCTTAGGCATCAGGATTCCCCTGAGGGGTGGTGAGTGCCTTCTGGGATAATAACAAGTACTCCCAATTATAGAGTGCTTTTAGGATTTGTAAGGAGCCAGGCATGTACTGTCTCATTCCTCCTCACACCTCCTAAAGCACATGTTTTGATCATCCCTTATTTTGCACTTCAGGGAAATTAAACTCAGAAATTAAATGACTTTCCCATGGTCAAATACCTAGCACCTGAAGCAGAATTTGAATACAGATCTCTGATTTCAAATCCAGTATTTTATCCATGTCATCACACTTGCTCTTTTCAAAGCTGAGTGTTGGTTTTCCTTCATTATCTCATTTACCTGAGGTTTCTGAGCCTGGGTTCATTACACCCCTTCCATGAAGCATATTCCAATAGTAGAGGTCCTTATTGATCTCTCCATTGGATAGTTAAATGAGACCCCTGAAATCAAAGGAACTGAATTCTAATATTGACTTTTACATGTACTAATGGTATAAACTTACATGAATAACAGGTTCCCTGGGCCTTAATTTACTTATCTAGAAAATGCAGAAGTTGGATTAGACCACCTCTGGGCTTCCTTCCAAGTCTAGGATCTTCTGATCTTTGCTAACTACCAGAGACTATGCCAAACATATTGACAAAATGGAGTACTTCTGTGAGGACTCTCTTCTCCATTTCTTTTATTCTTCATCGTGTAAATCTTGTCTCCACAATGAAACTGTTAATTCAGTGTCAGAGGGCAGAAATTCTGTCAGCTATTCTATTTTGGATTATCCCAATAGTTAAGCACATATTAATAAAACATAGTAGTAGAAGAAGCATGATATAATTAATAAGGTTCTGGATTTTGAGTCAGAAAGACATTTGAGTTCTCTCTTCAGTCCATAACTAACTGCCTGTGTGAATGGATAAATGACTTAACCTATTAGTTGTTGCAGGTAGTATTTTAAGACTTTAAAAGATAACTAGGGAGATACTTATCTGACTGATGGGGCTATTGATGTGATTCCCTGTTGGATGTGGCCAGGTGTCAAAGGAAAGTTCTTTGGTTGAGCTTTCACCCTGATTAAGGAGGCAGAACTCAGGACAACGAGAGGTTTTTTGTTTTTGTTTTTTTTAATATAAATCATAGTAGCAACACATTAAAGGGCTAGTCACTGGGGATCAGCAATATCTTCAAGATAGAGCCAGCTTTTATTGATTACTTTCCAAATTAGATAAAGACCATTTGGATAGGTTCCCATCAATAAAAGGTTTGGGTCCTTGCATCACAGTTCCTCTCCAAGATGGGGTAGGTGACAGTTAAGGGGTAACTTGTTCCATGAGAAATATCAAGTGAAAGAGTTGTGGGCTGGGCGAAGCTTCCCCCAACACTAATTGACAAGCAGGTCTGGGAATAATGGGTCACTGAGTCTCCTAACTTTTTTAAATTTAATTTATTTGCTAAATGTTGATAAAATTTTTAATAATTGTTTTTTGATATTTTGTGATTCATGGCCTCTCCTTCCTGCCTAACCTTTGTGGAAAGGAAACAAGACTGACAGTTTGTGGGGGAAGGGCCCAACTGGGAGTGGCAGTTGGGTCTTGTGACTAGCACTTCCTTCCTGCCAGGTGGGACTTGCGTCCTGGGGTTGGAGGAGAGTGCAGCTTGTTCAGCCCAGTCTGGAGGGGCATGCTCTTCTTGGTTCAGCCCAAAGACACAGGCTTCTGAAGGTTAGAATTGTTCTTGTTTGCTTTCTGTGTACTGCTAAGATTCTGAATTAGAACAAAGAGAGTAGACGGGAGTGGGACAAACTCTCCGCCAGCCTCTGGGTCTGAAGCTGAGAAAACCTCCAATCCCAACTAGTTATTAAACTTTATGTTATTTGAATTCGCAGTCAGACAAGTGGACTATCTTTTCTGGTCATACAGGGAGCTGAACTTCAGCTCAATCATTCCAGGACAAAGAGTCCTTATCAGACCCCAGCGGCTTCCTCTCAGCAGGGGGCATCTCCCTCCACTGCTTCACCAAACAGTGTTCCCTCTCTCCCCTTAACTCCTCCTTACCCTCATACAAACCTCCCATTATTCCCCATTTATCCCATTTTTCCCAATCCTATTTCCTTTCCCAATATATATAACAGTTTTGGTACTCTCTGTTTTTTCCCTGTAGCCCCCATTATTTGTATGTAACTTGTGATTTGGCTGTCTTCAGGAGATGTTTTTAAAACAGATTTAGTTGCTCCTATATCGAGAGCTGGGTAGATCTCATTACCCACTTTTATCATGACCCTTGGTTCTGTGTTCTCATTTTGTTGGCACACTTGGACCATAGATGCCTCTATTTCTATTTTGTTCAAATCCCAGTTTTGTTCTACTTCTACAGATTTTTCTTGTTGCTTTGAACATTCATTTTGCAATTCATCATCAGTTTGCAATAGAATTGCATTATCACGGAGATGTAAGGATGGCATAACAATGTTTGTGTTTGCTTTTTCTTGTGCACTTACTATTGGTTGGAATTCTTCTGCATAAGGATTTAAGGTTAACTTTTCTATTATGTCATTGGTATTTTCTTGTGTAATAGCATTCTTGAGTTCAGAGTCATTGTCTCCAGGAGGTCTGATAATTTGAATGTTCTCTGTTATTGCATTTTCCTCCCCATTGGACCCTTCTATTGTTAGCTCATTTGCTTCAAAAAATTCATTTACAGTTTTTGTATTACAGACTGTTGCCACTTTTTTTCCTTCTTTCTTTGTACATTGTTCCACTGTTCCAAAAATTTTCTCTTTAATCTCTGTTACATCATTATCTAATTGGATTTCTTCTTCTATCTGTTCTTTAGTTTTATTTTGTGCTTTGGGAACCCCAGGTTCTATCTGCATGCAGTCTCCTTCCTTTTCATTTTTCCTTTTTCCTTTCCCATTTTTCCCTTTTGATGTTACCCCATACACCTGGCTTCATAACTGACTTTGTTTGGCAGCACCTGAGACTAATTGCGAATAACGTGGCTTCGCTCCTTGTTGGATGTATCTCTCCATGGTTTCTACATTTGGTGCTTGCAATGAATTCTTGCAATTACAATCACAACATTTTGCATTTGTTTGTGTATTATTGCTGCTATACTTTACATTGCTTTTCGAAGACCTCGGTTTGTTATTAGCTTGGAATAATTGTACGTTTAAATAACAGTCTTGAACAATGTGACCTATTTTTCCACAGAGGAAACATCTGGGTAAATTTCTCCTTTGAGTACTTTGTGTGTAATTTCTTGTGGGTTTGTACGATTGCAGAGTGGCTAGATTTTTTATTTCTTCAATTTCTTTACATTTACTTGTGCTATTTGCCTCCTTGAGCTTGACTTTAAGCTCTTTTATTATTTCATCCTTTTCCTCTAGAATTTCTTTATGACCTGAAAATATGTGAGTTGCAGTTTTTCTTAAATCTTCCAGACTTAGTGTTTCCCAATCTGGGCATTGAAGTTTAAAATATGATCTAATAGGTGTGTTACTGCCTTTCACAAATTGTCTCCTTATGTGTTGGAGATTTTGTTCAGTTAAATTTTCAAATCCAAGCACATCCTCTGCTACTTCAATCACTCTATCGAGGAACTTAGATGGATGTTCCCCACTTTTTTGTCTTAATCTCTCAAATTTTCCCCAAGTATGTGGTCTTTTTGAAAAATGTTTCATTGCTTCTAATAGATCTTCTCTGGCCTTTCTTAGATAATGTAGATTTTCATTATTAGATAACTCTAAGTCTGTTCCTTCCTTTGGCCAGGATGTTAAATTTGGATTTTTTTTTTTTTAGTTTCATCAAGTAATTGCTGTTTTTCCCTTTTTGAAAATAATTCTGAGAGAAGAATTTCAGTGTCCTAGAAATCTGGATCATAAAGCCTAATTGCCCTTTTAAATTCTTTTAAACATCTCATCGGTTCTGAAAACCAGGAAGGCATCCATCTTTTCAGACTTTCAAGGTCAGCTGTTGTAAATGGTTTATGTGTTTTAATATGAATTATGCCGCTATCTGGTTGTAGGCTTGTTTGATCTCTTAATGGCAATATTGGTATTCCACCTTCAGCCCCATCTATATTTTCTTGCTGAACTACATTGTTATTTTTTAGGTATGTCTTGTTGTGTGTTAATACCTTTGCCACCTTGTTTCTCTTCAGTTAGTTACTTAATCATTTCCTTTATTTGCATCATCTCCTCCTTCATGGCTAAAATAGTCACAGCCATTTCATTATCTTTTGCTTTTTTTCCAAAAATTAGATGCACACCTATTTTTAGGGCATAGTATAATTTGGTTACTAAGAATAATTCTCCAGCATATGTGGGAATGAATGAAATCAGGCGATACATACTTATATTCAGCCATTGCAAAGTTTCATAGATGCTAAGCATAAAATAAATATAATCCAGAATCATGACAAAAAATAAGTTGTAAAACATATACAAGAAATATGCAATCCAGGCTAGATAACCCATGGCAAGTAATAGTTTCTTTGCAGTCTTGTATCTTGAAAAGCCTTTTACAACAGAAAAAAATTTTTAAGTCTGGCCTTTTAAGAGTCCCCTCCTCCCTTCAGGAGGAGTAGTTTCTTTTGGGCGTGGTATCACTAGGCAGATTAGTTGCACTCAGCGCTGCTCTCAAAATGGTTACTTTTCACAGTCACACAGACTTTTGAAATGTATGCAGGCCCAACTTCTCTGATAACTCCAACTGACTGCTTTTTCCCAAATTCTTGACAAAATAGGTTGGAAAACCTAGCTGGCTCTGCCAAAAACTGTAATATTTATTGGGAAAGGAAAAGGGATTTGGAAAACATGGGATAAATGGGGAATAATGGGAGGTTTGTATGAGGGTAAGGAGGAGTTAAAGGGAGAGAGGGAACACTGTTTGGTGAAGCAGTGGAGGGAGATGCCCCTTGCTGAGAGGAAACAGCAGGGGTCCAATGAGGTCTGTTTGTCTTTGAATGACTGAACTGAAGTTCAGCTCCTTCTATGACCAGAAAAGATAGTCCACTTATCTGACTGTGAATTCAAATAACATAAAGTTTAATAACTAGTTGGGATTGGAGGTTTTCTCAGCTTCAGACCCAGAGGCTGGCGAAGAGTTTGTCCCACTCCCGTCTACTCTCTTTGTTCTAATTCAGAATCTTAGCAGTACACAGAAAGCAAACAAGAACAATTCTAACCTTCAGAAGCCTGTGTCTTTGGGCTGAACCAAGAAGAGCATGCCACTCCAGACTGGGCTGAACAAGCTGCACTCTCCTCCAACCCCAGGACACAAGTCCCACCCGGCAGGAAGGAAGTGCTAGTCACAAGACCTCACTACCACTCCCAGTTGGGCCCTTCCCCCACAAACTGTCAGTCTTGTTTCCTTTCCACACCTTCTCTCCCCAGATGGAAGGAAATATGATATAGATTGTATATGTCCTATCATATAATTCAATGGTCATCATGCTGTGAAAGAAAAGATATATCAATAACATTAGAGAAAAGTTCATGGATGAAATAAAGAGAAGAATGGCCTTCTTCAGTTTGCATTTAGCTTTCCTCAGTTCTTTCTATGGCACTGGAGAGTCTTTCTCATCACGAGTCCCTTGGAGCTGTCCTGGATCCTTGTATTTCTGATATTAGTTAATACATTCACTATTAGTTGTCAAATATTTTTGCTATTACTTTTTACAACTTCTCCCTGGTTCTGCTCACTTCACTTTGCATTATTTTATATAAGTTCTTCCAGGTTGTTTTGTGATCATCATTTATCATGGCATAATTTACATTACAGTCATATATCAGAACTTGTTCAGTCCTTCCCCAAGTGATGCGCATCCCTTCAGTTTCCAGTTATTTGCCCACACAAAAAGAACTTCTATACTGTGTGACCCTGGGCACATCACTTAACCCTCATTGGCTAGCCCTTACCACTCTTTTGCCTTGGAACAATACACAGTATTGATTCTAATATGGAAGGTAAGGGTTAAGAAAAAAAGGAAAGAAAAAAATGAACTTCTATAAATATATATGTATACATATATATAAATATATATATTTTATAAATAGATCCTTTTCCCCTGATCTTTGATCTCTTCCAGCAGCCTACCTTTTTAACACAGATATAACCGATTGCTTCCCAAAAGGTGGCTTTGCATTTTAATTATTTACATATTATAATGTTATTTAAATTCTAAATTATGGACTTTTATACTAAACAGCACCAAATTGGTTAATATAGTAGTAAAAGTGTATGAAAAGAATCTTTCCACTTATGACTTCTTATTTGCTGTACCACATGACACATTCCCCCTCCAATGACTAGTCTAAAATTATTTGACTTATATAACCAAATGCAGCAAAGTGCAACTGTCTAGAGTTTCTCATTTTTATTGTATACACAGTACTGAAATAGCATAGCAAGCAGATGTCTGTGTTTTAAATTCAATTCTATGATAACCCTCTTTTAATGCAAAAATATAGATTAGCTCATTTTTAAGATAAGAAGACAAATTTCATTATAATGAATGTGTTGATAAAAAAGTGCAAGACCCAAGTTACAATATTAAATCACTTCTGGGTCTTATTTTCCTTATCTGTTCCATTGATCAATGTTTTTATTTTCTAATGAATTCTATTATTTTATGTTGATTGCTATGTAGTATAGTTTGAAATTAAGTACACCAGTGGTACAGGGGAGAGAATAGAAGGGCTAAAGTCAAGAATACCTGAGTTCAAATCGAGCTTCAGACAACTCACTAGCTGTGTGACCCTAGGTAAGACACCTAACCTTGTTTACCTCAACTTCCTCATTTGTAAAACGAGCTAGAAAAGGAAATGATGAATTACTCCAGTAACTATGCCAAGAAGCCCCCAAATGCCTACAAAAAAGTCAGATACAACTGAAAAATATTTCAACCAAAACTGCTAGGACCCTTTGATTACTTTTTTTTTTCATTTTCTTAAAGATGTTATTATTTTGTTCTTCCAGATATAACTTTTTTACCTCTACATAATAACTCCTTTGTAGTTGATTCGTATGTCATGAAAGCTGCCAAGTAATTTAATTAGTAAAGTAACTTGGGAAAATTGCTAGACCCTGGTCAAATCCAGGTCTCCTTTGCCTTCTATGAGGCTGAGATTGAATAGACCTTGAGGACCATTTCATCCTCCCAGATGAACTCTGACAGCTGCAATCCTGAAATTGACTTAAAGCAGCACTAAACCACTGGATCCTGTTCGGCAGTTTGGCATTTCCTTCTTCTATGTTTCAATCTTTTCTGGAAGATTATGTCCCCCAAACCCCCTTTTAATTGTTTTAGTTTCTACTATAAAAGACCTGCTTTTGTAGACAAGTGGGCAGCTTAGTGCTCCATCATTAAGCTATTTGGGTGTCTTTAAAGTCCCTAATAAAGATGCCTGGTTTACTTCTAAGTTTTGGACTACCTAAAGTTTTTTAAAACTTGACGGGCTTTATTTTAGAATTTTGGTAAGGCCTAACCATGAGCACTTACTATGTTTTCATTTATTGTTCTTTTCTTAAATTCTGTAAAAATGTTTTATAGTATAGTTATATTCATATGTCTATTCTTTTCACTGAGGGTCAAATCCATGAGACATTAATTTTAGAGCAGTTACTTGAAGTCCTTAGCATTATAATGTACTCTTTCTTTGCTAAAATAATTGATCATAATTGGTTCAAAGCATTTCCAGTCCTATGTAAAGGTGTAGACCTATTTCAGGGCAGAATGGTCTTGGGAGGTGGACTCCTACATAATAGGTAAATGCTGTTGTGATTTTCAATGGTTTTCCCCCAGAATTTTCCTGATGGAATTTATTACAATTATTCAGAAATGTTAAGGATTTTGTGGACTTATTTATTATCTTGTTACTTTATTAATATTATTATTAATTAGTCTGTTAGTTAATAAGTAATTTGAGTTCCTACTGTGTGCCAAGAACTGTCCTAAACACTGAGGAGTTGAAAAGAGGGAAAAGACAATTCCTGCCTCAAGGAGCTCACATCAAATAGAAAATAAAATAAGTGAAGAAACTATATATAGACTATAGAAAGGGCAAATAGGAAATAATGAAAAGAAGAAAGTCACTAGAATTAAGAGGGGCTGGGAAAGGTTTTCTGAAGGAGTTATGATTTAAATTGGGACTTAAAGTAAACCAGGAAGCCAGCAGGCAGTGATATATTTCTTCTTGTTAAGTGGTGTCCAACTCTTTGACCTCCTTTGGGACATTCTTGGCAAAAATATTAGAGCTGTTTTGTCATTTCTTTCTCCAGTTTATTTTGCAGATATAGAACAGAGGCAAACACAGTTAAATGATTTGTCCAAGGTGACTCAGCTACTAAAAGTTCAAGGCTAAATTTGAACTCAGGAAAATAAGCCTTTCTACCTTCAAGCCCTGTGTTCTAACCATTATGTAAATTAGCTGTCTGTCCAACAATAAAAACAAGGGGATAATGAAAAGAGGAAAGTCAATAGAATTAAGAGAAGTCAGAAAAAGGCACCTGACAAAATGAAGATTTAAGCTGGGACTTAAAGAAAACCAGGAAATCCATCTGGGAGAGATGAAGGGGGAAAAATATTCCAGCCATGGCAAATAGTCATAGGAAATGACTGTCTCTGAGAGATAGAGTGTCTTATTCATTGAACAGCAAACAGGCTGAAGCAAAAAAATATATGGCAGAGAGTAAAATATAAGAATCCTGGAAGAGTTGGAGGGTATTGGATCATGAAGGGCATTTAATATCAAACAAAAGATTTTTTTTTTTATCCTAGAAAGCATTCTAGAAACCTGAAATTTATTGAGTAGGAAGCTCGCAGGATTGGTTGTGCACATGAGGAAAAATCACTTTTGAGAATGAATAGAGGTTGGATTGGAATGGATTAATGTCAGTTGAATATTAGAGTTCTCCAAGAAAAGCATTGTATCATCTACAAATTATCATAATTTTGTTTAATTTTGTCTATACATACTCTCTATATAGTTCCTCAATTTCTCATTCTTGAAGTTTTCTAATACAAATTATCATTGTAAGGCAAACTCTTTATTCCTTCAAATGGTAGTAAGTTTTCTTTACAGAAATGAGTTACATTTTATTGAAGGGTTATTTTTTGCTCTTGATATAGTGTATTGTGTTTATAATTAATGTGTATAATCCCTAGATTTCTTATTCAAATCCAATCTGATCAAGATAAATATTCTTTTGCAAAGGAGACTGTAGCCTCTTTGCTAATATTTCTATGTAAAATATATTTTATTTTCTATATTGGATTATATATTATATATATTTCCCCTTGTGCTTTACTGCTTCCTATTTTAGGCATCAGTATTATTGGTTGCTTGATATATTGTCCTTTGTACTCCAAGAGGACCAAAATATCATCATCATATTGGGGTCAATGTTTAGTATGTCAGGCTGTGGTTGATAAGACCAATATCAACTTAGAAGGCTCTACCAAAGATTAAGCAAAAGTAGCCCATATAAACATTTGGAATGAGGATATCTCTAAATAAGGGCATCTCACATTTCTTTTGAGTTGCTGCAATTCTATTTTGTTCACAGAGCACTACGCTTTCTTTGATGAGGACACATCAAGGGGGATGATCTTGTGGCAGTGCCTCCCATGTTTTATAAATGATACCAAAGCTTATCAGAGAGGCTTTTACAAAGTCCTTGTGTTGCTTATTCTGCCCTCCATATGAATGATTGCTTTGTGTGAGTTCTCCAAAAAATAGTCTTTGGAGCAAATATTTATTCAGTTGGTGAAATAGGTGAATTAGGCAGTTAGTGAAATCCTTTCTTTTTCCAGAAATATTAATATTAGAGCTAATTATTCTTTGAGATATTGATAGAATTCATTTGTAAATTCATATTGTCTTGGGTTTCTTTTTTCATTTTAATATTCTTTAATGAGTTGCTAATTTTTTAAACAAATTGATTGTTTAAATACCCAAATTTTTTCTTAATATGAGGATCTCATGTATCTGTAAGTATTCACATTTTTCTTTATAATTATCAGTTATATTGTCATTGAATTGGGCAAAACACTTTTAAAATTTTTCCTTTATTTCTTTTATATTTGTTGTGATTTGTTTTGATTTGATTTTGCTCCTTTCTATGATTTCCCATAATATGCTATCCAAATATTTTTCTTTCTTTATGTTTTTTTTAAAGTCCAGAGATTCTGTCATAGTATTAACTACTTGGGGAAATTTATCAACTCTTTTATGTGTGCTATTTATTTTGTTTTCAAGTATTCCCATTTTATTTTTAAAAATATCTTCCTTTTCTTTTTCATTTTTTTGAAATGTGACTAATGCCAAAATATTTTTGCATGACTTAAAATGTATAATAAATATTATAATTCTTGCCTTCTCAATAGATGGGGGAGGATCTTGAGAGAGGGCATGAATTTTAAATTAAAATAAATTAAATATATCTTCCAATGTTTCTTCTAATCAATATTAGGAGTTCTGTTACCAACAGTTATTTTTGGGTGGAGGGATCTATTTGTACTTATTGTTAAGCTCAAATTACTTTGGGATTTTTTTCTTGGGATCCTTTTAATTCATAGTAGGCATTTTGTAGGCTTAATTTGACTTCTATTGACTTAATGTCTCCTACCTCAGTTCTTATTCTAGGTTTTCCCAGAAGCAGCATTTGCCACCTTCTACATTGCTGTTGGTTAGGGGCAAGCCCAGGTACTATGGTCCAATATATTTTAATAAAAGAAAGCTGTTGTAGTGGAGCTACATCTTGCCTCCCCATATAGTCTGGGAAATGATCTTTGGTGCCTAAGTTGGAGATTGCTTGGATCCAAGACCCATTTGGACCATTGCCCTGACTGGAGGCCAAATAGCAAGGTGCATCAATTGTCATATTCTTCATCTTCCACCTATGTTTATAAACTTCTTTTGACCATTGTCATCTTGGTGTGATCCATTTCCTTGTGCAATAACCCACTGCGATTTCCTGACTTTAGATGACAACTCCAAAGTAGCTTCAAAGAATAAGTTGTACAATTCTGAACAATTTAAAAAAATATTTTGGTCTTGTCCAAAAACGTATGTCACCCATTCTGAACCTTAAGTCCATCATCTCTTTCATAAAGTGGGTAACTTGATTCATCATTTTTCTGGAGTGGGGTTGGTCACTGCATGGATCAGAGTTCTTTATTCTTCCAAATTATTTTATTTCTTGAGAGTTATTATATAAATTGCACAAGTTCCAATTATTTCACTCTATATGGAGCCCAATATTTCTTCCAAGGTCCTTTTGAAACTGACTCTTTCATAATTTCTTATAATGTATTAATATTTTATTCTATATGTACAGTCACTCCTCAGTTGATGAGCACCCCATTCTTTCTGGGTTTTTTGCTCAATTAAGGAGTACTACTATAAACATATTTTTCATGTGGGTTATTTTTCTTCTTTCTTTACTCTTTTTTGGGGGTTGGGGCTATACCAATAACATTGGTATAACTGAGTCAAAAGGTTTATATGCTGTAATGATTTGGATACATATTTCTAAATTACTTTCCAAAAAAGTTGGACAAATTTCCCGAGCTGCTAAGAGTGGATGAGTGTGGCTCTCTTCTTGTAGTCTTTCCACCAACTGTCATTTTTGGTTTTTATTATCTTTCACAAGCTAATGAGTGTGAGGTTGAAACCCAGAGTTGTTTTAATTTTCATTTCTAATCATTAGAGATTGAGAGCATTTTTTCACATGCCTGTTTATAACATGCATTTCTTCTACTGAAAAGTGAGAATAACTTATTTCTAAATCTTGTCAATATGCTCCAAAAATATGATCTCATTATGGAAACACATGTGCAGTATTCTCTTCAAAATACTACTTTTTTTGAGTTACCAAATTCAAAATGATTCAATTGTGGCCTAGCACAGCACTGTGTAAAGAAGAATGTAGCTTCATTTAATGAGGAAAAAATGATTTAAACAATTGTGAACATTACTCACTGGGAATACTAGGAAAGTAGTGGTTCAGTATTTCAATGATGGAAAACATTGTTCATTTGAGGGTTTTTTTTTATCTATTCAGGAACTATTTTTATTTGATACTATTTTAGACCAATTAAATGGCATCATTGATATTATTAACATTGAATGGTCAACCCCATTGCAACTACTTTGATGGAACTTAAATAGATTCAAGGCATTTCCCTAAAATGTGAATCTCCTAAAACAATAAATGGAAAGAACCCAAGATGTCATCTCACTCAACCTGCACCTCTACAATCATTACTTCTGAACATTTTTCCCAGTAGGACAGCATGACGGTCCCCTAATTTGAAATTACTTCTTTCTCCAATTTACTTTGGCATTTGATATGTCACAAAAAAAAAACACAATATTTTTGTCAGATCTCAGTGGAAGTAGCACAGAGAGTTATTGCAAGGAAGGGATTTTCATTTAAAATGTAGTTCTGCCCTCTACCTATAATAGTAGTGGATATATTCATTTTAATTTCCATAATCAACAGAATTCCTGACACATTATATAAGTGCTTAATAAAAGCTCTCTTTTTCTCTCTCTCATCAAACATATACACATATACATACAATTTAAAATATATATAATATATGTGTATCTGTATTAACTATTTCATAATTTAAAAAGAAGCATAGCATAGTGAAAAAAGCCTCAACTTCAGAATCAATCAGTCATAGGTTCCATTCCCACCTCTGGCTCATTATAGCTTTTTCACCCTGAGCAAAACACTGAACCTCCCATTTGCTAATCTTTTCTGTTAAAATACAAAGCAGGTGCAGACTCTCACTGGTAGAAGGATTCCTTGCTGAGGCTTTTCAATACCAGCTAAATCACGGGTTTAGCAAAAGAAAAAAGAAAAAAAGAAAAAAAATCCACTTACTAATTATCATTTATTAAGTTCACACAACATGTTGAGCACACAATGTGAACATTATAGAGGAAAAATACGAATAAGAGCAAGGAGAACAAGAAAGAAGAAGCAGAAGGAGGAGGAAGAAAAAAGAATGAGAAGAGAAAAAAGAAAAGGAAAAGAAAAGGAGATAAAGAGGAGGAAAAGTCACAGTAATGTTGGTAGTAGTGGTAGTAGTGGTAGTGGTGGTAGAAGTAGTCATCTTCATCATCGTCGTGGTCATCGTTGTCGTCATAGTAGTAGTAGTGGTGGTGGTGGTGGTAGATTTTTTAGGTGATTCCAAGGATAATTTTGATAAGATAAGAGAAACAGAAGATGAGAAGTCATATAGGAAATGATTATGTAACAAACTACCCAGTCACTTAATTAAACGAGCAATAGAAGGTTAGTACTGGAAAGGATTTTGGAAGATATCCTGTCAAGGCTCTTCCAAAAGCATGAATCCCTTCTCTCATTTCTCTATGTTTCTGTAGTCTATTACCCTTTTCTGCAGCACCTTTTCTCTTGTTTTCTACCTATCTGTCTATCAAGAATAAGTTTCCTAGAAAATCTTCTCAGATCTGTCCAGCCATAGCTTTATTCCCTCCTCTTTATGGACTGCTGTAGAATTTGTAATCAGAATGAAAGTTACATGCAGATTTAATAGGTAATCTTCCACCTACACTCAGAGTAGACTCTAAACAATGTGAGGTTATGGGTTATGCCATATACCATATACTTTTGTATACTGGTAGCATCTAGAATCCTAGTATGTATATCCCAAGTGCTCAATTACATCCTATAGGGAGAAGATAGTATGCATATAATTTAAAATATGCAAAGTAACTAAAGAGCAATTTCAGAGACAGAAATTGCAAATATTTTTAAGAATTTAGAATGTATAAAGAACTTTGAGTGAATGAATGAATTGGGGTGGTGAAAGCATATATTATATTCCCAACATGTGTCAGACACTGTTAAGGCCTAGAGTTACAAAATCAACAGTGAAACAGCCTCTGTCCTCAATGAGCTTAAATTCTACTGTCTACTAACATAGGGATGGGAGAGGATAAAGCATGTACACAAGTATATAAATGCAAGGTTATATAAAACAATTTCAATTTGGAAACACTGCTAATAACTTTTGGGACAACTATATGTCACAGTGCATAGAACACTGAGGATGGATTCGGGAAGACACTTACTAGCAGTGTTTCCTTGGGCAAATCATTTAACCTCTGCCTTCCTTGGTTTCCTCAATATATATACATATATATATATATATATATATATATGTAATAGAACCTACGTCACAGAGTTGTTGTGGGTCAAATGACATTATGTTTGCATTATTATTGTAGATGCTTAATAAATGTTTGTTTACTCCCTCCCAATGAAGAAAGGGGACATCAGGAAAGTCTTAGTATGAGTGATGGAAGGAAAGTTTTACTTTGCTTTATTTTTTTTATTATTTATTTAATTAATTAATTTAAAATATTTTTTACATGGTTAAATGATTCAGGTTCTTTCCCTCCCCTCCTCCCACCCCTTCCCATAGCCAACACACAATTCAACTGGGTTTTACAAGTATCATTGATCAAGACCTATTTCCATATTATTAATATTTGCAATAAAGTGATCATTTAGAGTCTACATCTCCAATTATATCCCAATCAAACCATGTGATAAAGGAAATATCTTTTTTCTTTGTTTCTACCCGTATAGTACTGTCTTTTTATCAGGATGTCATTACCTTCCCTATCTCTTTTAATCAGATATATTTTTACTTTGGCTTTGTCAGATATCATGATTGAGACTCCTGCCTTCTTTTTTCAGTTTATGCCTAATAGATTTTGCTCCAACCTTTTATCTTTATCCTATGTCTGTCTACCTGCCTTATATTTGTTTCTTATAGACAATATATGGTAGGATTTTGGTTTCTAATCTACTGTGCAATCTGCTTTCATTTTATGGGTGAGTTCATCCCATTCACATTCAGAGTTATGATTGCTATCTTTGTATTTCCCATCATTTTGACTTCCTCACCTACTCTTGCCCTTTCTTCTTTCACTATTTCCTTCTACACTAATGTTATACTTTTTAATAATTCCCCCTATTCCCCAACCTTATTTTACTTTCCTTCTCACCCCCTCCATTCTTATCCCCCTCTTATTTTTTAAGATCTATTAAATTCTCCCCCCCCCCTTCCCTTTCCCTCCTTTGGATATCCCCCACCACTCTTCACCTTGGTTTTTCCCTCTTAATATCCTTGAAGGGTAAGATATAATTCTATGTACCAATGGATCTAGCTGTTCTTCCCTCTCGGAACTGATTCCACTGAGAATGAGGTTTAAGTATTACCTATTACCACTCTCTTATTCTCCTTCTTATAATAATATTCTTCCTCTCCTCCCCTCTCATATGCCTCTTTATGTGGTATAAATTATCCTATTTTTCTTTTTATTTCAAGTTTCTCTTGATGTCATCTTCTATTCTCACCCTCCCTTTTTTTTTACATATCATCTTAAATCACTTAGTATCCCAACTCTGCCTTTGAATAATTCTTCTATCTGCTATGATAGTGAAAACAGTTTAGGGAGTTACAAATATCCTTTTTTCATATAGGAATATAAATAATTTCACCTTACTGAAACCCTTAAAAATTTCCCCCATTTCTTATTTATCTTTTCATGTTTCTCTTTAATTTTGGTTTTGGACATCAACTTTTCCATTTAGTTCTGGTCTTTTCTTTAGGAATATTAGAAACCCTCTATTTTGTTAAATGCCCATAATTTCCTCTGGAAGTATATAATCAGTTTTGATGTGTAGGTGATCCTTGGTTGTAGAACCAATTCTCTTGCCATTATGAATATCATTTTCCAAGCCTTGCATTCCTTTAATGTAGAGGCTGACAGGTACTGTGTAATTCTTATTGGTGTTCCTTGATATCTGAATTGTTTCTTTCTGGCTTCTTGCAATATTTTCTCCTTAACTTGAAAGTTCTTGAATTTGGCAATTACATTCCTGGTGGTTGTCTTTTAAGGATTTCATGTAGAGGGTGATCTATGGACTCTTTCAATGTCTATTTTTGCCCTCTTGTTCAAGAATATCAAGGCAGTTTTCTTGGATAATTTCTTGTAGTATGATGTCAAGGTATCTATTTTTTTTCAAAGTTTTCCAGTAAACCAATGATTCTCAAACTGACACTCTTAGATCTGTTTTCCAAGTCTGTCATCTTCCCAAAGAGATATTTCATGTTTCATTCTATTTTGTCATTCTTTTGACTTTGTGTCATTAATTCTTCCTGTCTTGTGAGATCATTAGCTTCTACTTGCACAATTCTAGTCTTTAAAGACTGGTTTTCAGCTATAATCTTTTGATTTTCCTTTTTTGTTTAGTCTATCCTGCTTTTCATAGCTTTTAGCAGGTCAAATCTGGTCTCCAATTTGCTAATCATTTTGTGTGATTTCTGACCTTCTTTTTCCAAGTGGGAGATTCTGTCTTTTAAACTGCTATTTTCTTTTTTTAATTACTTGCATTTCTATTTCCCATTTTTCTTGCCATGTTTCTTTTATCTTTCTTACTTGTTTCTTGAACTCCAATTTGAGTTCCTTGAGAGCTTGTGACCAATTTCCTTTTCTTTTTTTGAACATTTGGATGTGTTTGCTTGTTTGTCACTCTCTGCTCTCATTTCTGTAGTCTGTTATTTTTTCACCATAGAAGTTATCCATGGTCAGAGGCTTTCTCTTATTGTTTCTGGTAGTTGTAGATTGTAGTTCTTGGGTGTTGGTGGCCATTTCTGTGTTTGTTGTTGTTTCTCTTCCTAGCCAGAAGTCTGAACTAGGAGGGCAGATGATAGCTCTCTGTATATCAAGTTACAGAGCAGTTTTTGCCCTGAGGCTATTTCCCAGTCTCTACTGAATCTGCTATGGTCAGCCCCTCTCTGCCCTATCTCTGAACTCAAGCTCCTAGTTCCTCCGACTCAGGTCCCAAGTCTCACTGCCTTCAGGGGTAAATCTGTGGTGCTCTCAGCCAGCCCCCAAGAACATAAAGATTGCCTCAGCTCTCACTCTGACTCTGGCCTGGTAAGTCTAGTGGGGGAGGGTTTATCATCTTGTGTTTTGGTAGGTGTAATTTTACCCCCTTATAGTATGGAAATGCCCAAGCCCTGCCTATCTTCAAGGCTGCACCCTGTAGTAGAGCACCTTCACTTGTCTGATTTTGATTTTTGTTCTTTTGTGGCACTTTATATTGGTCAGTTGTGAGGGGGGAAAGACTCTTGCTACTACTCTGTAGCCATCTTAGCCTGGAAGTCAGCCATGAGAGTTTCTTCTGTCAGAGGCACCAACCTCCAGAGAGAAAAAGGGAAAGTTGTTCTTTGAACAATTACCAGGATTTTCTAAAAGAGCTAGAAGGAAATACCTTTCATACATGAAAGCCATCCATGTTCTGTGGCAGAGAAATGATGTTGTATATGGGGAACACTTAATAGGCCAGTTTGACTGGAAGGGAGAATGCTGAAGTAGAGTAATATGAAAGAATAAGTATGTGTGGCTTGCTTACAAAGCTGGCTTATGGCTTAGCTATTGCCTTAATGACATGTTACTAGGCCCCAACTAGTAGTGTGTATGGTAATGATGTTGACAGCCCTCTGTAGGTAACATCATTATAACTTAAAAATACTAACTTTTCCTTAAAATTGCCACCCCTTTAAATGTCATTCCATTCAGTCTCTTTTAATAGCTGCATTTGCATTATTCATGTTCATTACCTCAAAAACATATATCATCACAGCTGTGCAGTCATCATATATAGGGAGATAATTTCCAACTTTACCACCCACTCCCCAAACTGAACCTTGGCTGCAGCCCCAGATGATTTTGAGAGGGAATACAGGAACATAACATACCCTTAGCAGTCGATGCAGGGAGGAGGGATGGAAATCACAGTAGCTGACAACACTCCACATATGGAACCAGAACAGAAATACCTTGTCCAACTGACCATTTTTTAAAGTGACCAATGCAAGCCAGTACTTCTTTGATAGCTTTTCTAAACCTCTGAAAATCCAGTGAAATAGATTCCATTAAAAAAAATCTCCCCACATTCCCTTATTTCTGACTTTCTTCCCTAAGAAAAGAGGCTAGGAGGCCAGTTGTTGAAGAGTAGATTAAATATGGGTAACCTGTTAAGGCTGCATGACTTTCCATGTGTTCTGTATATATTGGCTACAAACCATAGATGTAAAAAACTGAAAATAATTAACACTTTAAAATATGAAGGAGTAAGCTGTGACTTGTTATACAGTTAGCTTTCAGGTCCCCGTCACCTTTTCTTTATTTTCATGGCAGTTTTGTAGAACTATTTCAGTAAGGAATTCTACTTGATGACAACTAGAAGAGATTTTTTAAAGGGTAGTTGAACAATCATCCTAATAAAGAATGATTTCAGAATAAAAAAGAAATTGGGGCATCCTTCCTGGGTCTGTTTCAAACTCTGAGGAATATTGTAGAAATTAATCCACACTTGTGGAAGGTGGGGAATGGACAAGAGAGCCCAATAATTCTTTTCTCTCTGGACTGCAAACATATCACTCATATAATAGAATGGGTATTTATTGTTGAAAGTTTCCATCAGGGTTGTTTGCTGACAGGATAAAGAGGTTGTGGTATTCATTTAATGATGGAGAATGCTGCCTGGGCCTCTGATGGCAAAGATTTGAAATATCTTCAAGACTTATGGCATTCACATCTCTCTCTCTCTCTCTCTCTCTCTCTCTCTCTCTCTCTCTCTCTCTCTCTCACACACACACACACACACACACACACACACACACACACACACACATACCTCCCTTTATTCTACCTCCTGCCTTTTGATTGTTTCTTTAAATATGATATATCAATATATAGAGAGTCAGAACAGATCAAAGAAGTCATCTGATTCCATGATGTCATTGTTCAGGTAAAGAAAAAAAAAAAAACCTGAGACCCAAGAAGGCTAAACGTGTGGTTTGAGGTTATAATGTCAGAGAAAGGATTTGAACCCAGATCCTCTGACTCCACAGCCTTTTCCCTTTCTCCTGTTTCATATTGCCCTGTTTTATTCAAGCTTTTTGATATATTCTTGTTGTCTGGATCAAACTTAGTATGCAGTAGATATCTTCATCATAGCGACACATAATCAATGAAAGAACTATTCTTTTTTCATTCATAACAGAGTAATCAGTGGATTATTTCTTCAATGACTGTATGTGTCTATTGCTCAAAAACTGGGTTAGTCAAAGTTAAGGGGTTAACCATCAGGTTAGAAAAGCAGGATAAATTTTTCAGCCGCATTGACCATACCAAATTGGATAGGAAATAATGTTGCATTGTAATATGATAATATAATATGATATAGAGATAATATACTATTGATGTAGGAAATGTCTACACCAGTGGAATCATGAGATTTTTTTTTAAAACCCTTACCTTTCGTCTTGGAGTCAATACTGTGCATTGGCTCCAAGGCAGAAGAGCAGTAAGGACTAGGCAATGGGGGTCAAGTGACTTGCCCAGGGTCACACAGCTGGGAAGTATCACACAGCTGGGAAGTGAGATTTTTTATTTAAATTTCTCAGGCTAGGGGAGAAGTGATACAGATTTTAAATTGCTCAGTCACCACCTTTGCTCTGTCTGGGTCTATAACAATTTGAATTCCTTGATCACATTTAAATTATCAGAAGTTCTCCACCAACAGCACCCCATTCCCCATGAAGTCTAAACATTCCCAGCTCTTCAGCTATTCTTTATATGTCCTGGTTTCCAAATCCTTTAGCATTTTGGTCAAAGCACACTCGGACAGCTAGATCTTTGTCCTAGTGTCCAAGCCCAGGGCCTTGCATTTAAGGACATATATCAGAACTTACCAAAAATATATAGAATTGAATTGTCAGTATTTGAAATTGGCTATCTTGGGGTTTTGCTCATTGTTGCCAATCATGAAAATGTAGGATACAATTCAATACACAATTTTAAGCTCCTACTCTGTGTCCACACTATGCTACACCAGTAGAATATAAATACAAAAACAAGTCTTTAACCTCAAAGATACTGTATTCAATTGGAGTAAAGAAGAAACAAAAGTTATCTAAAGTAGATAAGAAGTGAAAACAAAGTTGCTTCATAAGGACAGTGCTAAAGAGTTGGAAATGGCCATCAGGCAAGTTTTTCTGCAAAAGGTGACCTTTCAACTAAGCTTTTGAAGGGAGTTAGAGATCATTGAGCACTTGCCAACTGCTTAGAGATCATTGAGAGGCAGAAATGAAAGAGAAGACCATCCTGGGTAAAGGAGCAAGCTTAGGCAAAAGCACTGAGTACAGAGATTGAAAATGGATTTAAAACTATAAGTGACATCAAGAGACATCTCATTCATCCCCCTCATTTTACATGTAAGGAAATGGGCTCAAGAAGTTCATTGGCTCACCCAGATTCAAACAGGTAATAAATGATGGAACCAAGATTCATTCCTGTTCTATGGTGGATTGATGTCAGTGAGTCTCAGCCAGGTTTGGGTTGATTAAGGCTTGGTTCAAGTGGTTAAGAATCCCCTTAGGGTAGTTCTCTTGCTCAGAGAAGTGAGGACATGACAGTAAAGCCACCTTAAGTAAGTGATCTCTAACCCAGAGTGAATCTCCTTATTACAAAGACATGCTTCCATAACCACATCAGCTCATAGCTGTTTCCTCTAAGATCAAAACATTAAAAAACAAACAAACAACCACTTCTCCCTCCCCTCCTACAATTCCATGTGAATTCTAAGTGACTCAGCATTGGTGGATCATTCAGAACCAGTTGGCTGACTAGAAAAATCTGGGTTCCTGTCATTCCTCTACTTATGCACATGTAGCCTTTGTATTATCTGCATTTGGAGATTTATACAGTGGAATGCAAAAATGAGAGAGGGGTACTTGCTTCCTCCATTGGCCCCTATCCTTGGAGTGTGGAAATGCCTTGCATAGAGATTTATCTGATCATCAGGAGAGGTGGGAGAAGCAGATAAAGGACCCTAACCTACCAGACCTATTTTTTCCCCCAAAGTAATGAGATTGACTCAGTTTTGCCTAAGGGCAAAAGCTCTGGCCCCAGTTTTTCTACTTTAGAATTTTTATTAAAATAATCAAATCAATATCATTTGCTTTCCCATGGTTCATAAGTCTTCACTTGGTATCCACATAAGCTGGAAAATCACTTTCATCTCTATTCCAAGACCCTTTACTATTACTCCTTTTTTTGTGATTCCTTATTTTCAAGTAATTAAACACATAAATAAAAACAATTCTTACAAATAATATTTTTTATCTTGGGTAAGTCCCCATTAAAGGACCAATTAAATCAGGTATAATTCTGAAGATTCTTAACCCATCTCCTACTTTCACAGATCTCCCCCACAAAATTCTAGATATATCCTTGAGAATTACTCCCTTATCCAGGAAACATAAACAAGCTTTAAGAACTGAAATTATCAATGTAAACACATACTGTATCTCTCTGTCCCTATCTATTGCTCATCTAATTAGTATGTTGGAAAAACAATGTCTTAGAGCCCTGAATAAGGAAATGATAAAGTAAAAGAATGTTTTAAAGCTATTTCAGAAAGGATGAAAATGTCATTTTCATGTGTGGGTGCTACAGGAGCGTCAGGTATGATAAATTTTAACTATGTACATGAAAATGCCAATGAATAAGGTGGAAAAAAGGAAGGAAAAGATACCCCAACACCCCACATAGCTGTGCTGCATTGTTTATGGTCAAACAATGAGATTAGGTTCTTTTGTAGTTCAACATAAAACTGGATTCTTCAACCATGACCCACTTGACAAAAGTGTCCTGGAAATTTTGAATTGTCTTATGGTTTCTTTTAACTTTAATTCATACAATGACTTATTTTTATGTTTTGATATTTTTGTGAACCAGTCTAAATAAATAAATATATATGTGTGTGTGTGTGTGTGTGTGTGTGTGTGTGTGTATGTGTGTGTGTGTGTGTGTATGGGGTGCTCAGGGAGGGGTAATATCTCTGGTATGGAGGGCTTGTTGTGCCCTTCTAGGGCAGCTCTCCAGCCACTGACCCTCACCTGACACCCAGCTCTCACTTGTGGCTCCTACTAGCTGCTAGCATGCGGCAGCAGCCACACCCCGGGCAAGGGCTTCGACAGGCCAGCTAAACCTTGTGAGGGTAGCCATCGGGTCGACGTCGACCCCTGGTGAACCAGGGCTTTGCTCACCCAGCATGTGAAGACTGCTTCGGCGGAGCAGGCGGAAGAAACCAACAAGAAGGTTCAAAGGCTGAGAGGGTGACGCAGCAAAGCACTGTGGAGTGCTTAGGGCGTGATGGAGCACAAAAGACAACACGGCCACCCAAAGCAGCTGAGGAAGTCTCCACGTGTTACGACTTTTTGTGCCACTGGACCCAGGCTTCCAACGCCAAGAGAGTGGGACTGTCTCTGTGCATCGACTTTTCCACTTAAATCTTCATGCACAGGTGTCTTTGCGCACAAAAACACACAAAGACAATCATCATCCTGGGTTTGAGAGACAACCAACGTGTATATATATATATATATATATATATATATATATATATGCCAAGTAGGTCATACATTTTTGTAAACAATTTTGTGAGTTATTCTTTGACCTACATGTAAATATTTAGAAAGCCACCTTCTTCCAACACTTTATACAGATTATGTGGAGTCCCAGTTTTATTTTGAGGATGGGATTTTTGTACCATAATGCAATAATTCAGATTGAGATGTTTTGAGGTTTAAAGCAAATGTCCCACCAAGGTCAACCCAAATATGCAAGTCAACAGAAATAATTTAGGTTGAAACAAATTGTGTGTGTGTGTATATATATATATATATATATATATAATGTATATATAGATATGTGTGTATATATACATGTATGTATATGTATGTGTGTATCCTTTTACTGTCATAAATAAATAGGAAATTCAAACTTTAAAAATGGATCATGAGGCAATCTACATCAGGAGGGCTGTTATATTGTGCTCCATTTTAAAGTTGTTAATGCATAGTTTCTCCCATTCTCACTTTATGTATTTCCAATTTCAAGAAGCAGCTACAACATTACCCAGTATATGGGAACTGACATATAATCCATGTTTGCCTCTCAGGTAGAATATTTTGAAGTTTTGCAACCTAGTGCTTTTTAAACTTCTTTGTTCATGAAAAGCCACAACCTAGATGGGATCAATGAGGTTTTGAACCAAGATTCCTCCCACCTGGGTGGTGGGCTTAGTCCCTTGAAGGGGACCTACTTTGGACCTGGAGTGACCACTAGTTCTATGCTACTCTGTATTGCCCCCCTGCTGGACCACTGTGCCCACATGACCTCTCCCTGAGGCCAATAAAATGATACCCCTTTTTTATTCTCTAAACTTCTATACAGAAGTGAGCCAGATTACTAGACCAATGAGCAATCTCTCTGCTAGGATGACTATATTCACTGTCATACTTGTATGGTCTTCACAGATTAATTTGCCTTTGAACTCTTAGAATTTCAAACTATATCTCTGGGACATTTAAGACTCCTATAAAGTGGGGGAGGGAGAAAGAGTAACATATTTTGAACATAGTGATTGTTCATTAAATATCTGTTGAATGTCCGATGGAATTTAATAAGACAAAAAAGAAATCGCACTTACTGACCGAAAGGAAATATTGGCATTTTTAGGAAGTGTTTAAGTAATGTAACTGGCAAGAGGCATAGTCATAGGGCCTTGGAGTGGCTCTGTCACTCATTTATTGGAAAGCTTAACCTTGCACACAGAATGTGATTGTCTCCAACTATTTCTGAGTTTCAAAATTCTTAATCAAAAGCATGGTAATTGGATGTGCTACTATGAAGTTCTGCCTCCTTCCTGAGAAAGTCTTAGCTTGTATCATTAGTGGCTCTGTGTTGATGAGACCAGACATACTCTTGACGTAAAATACAACTTCTAATTCCTACTCTTAGACAAACAGAACAAAAGCAAAGGAAATACAGATTCATCTGAATGTTTGCCATGAGAGATAGATAAATGGGTAGCTATAGAGATGCTGAGATAAACCAACATAGACAGATAAATGAGAAGAATAAGAGATAAATATGCAGGTGATAGATGGATAAAAAAATAAATGTCATAGATAGAAATTACTATATGTTCATATGTTTATAGTTTATCTTATATATACATGGTAGACATATTCTAATTAATAGATGTGTGTTACTGATGACATTATCCATCAACATTTTAAAATAAAAATCTAATAATCTAATAATGATCTTATTAATGAAATGACACCTCAAATAAACATTATTATTTGAGCTGAATATTATCATATATACATAAGAAGGTCATAGCTGTTGCTATAAAAAAATAGTATTTCTCTCCTTCACATCCTGGGTATTGAGATCACAAGTGCTACAAAGATCTTGTTTTAAAAATATGATTTCAAGTTGAAGGGACACAGTTATACACAAAAGCTAAAGAGAAACAAAGCTATGAAAAAATTTCAAATTATTAGTTATATTAAATCAGTGAAATGCATAACTATGAAAAGAAATGCTGACATGTTGGGAAGAGTCTGTGTTTTTTTTTTCATTGTTGTCCATGTGTTTGTTTTGAATTTTGAAAGCCTATTTGTTGTTCAATCTTTTTCCTGGATCTTTCTTTTGACAAAATACAAAGCAAGCTAGTTGCCATCTTGATCCTCAGAGGAAAGGCCAGGCACTATTTCAGAGAGCACTGGCTGTGTAAATCACTGAACATCTTCATTCTTTTTTGGGTCTGGGATCTTACTGATGTGGGTGATAGATTTCAAAGCATCTGTGCCACTCCATCCTTTGCAACTTTATTCTATGTCCTTCCACATAGGCTCCCCTAGGGGTCTATACATCAGTCTGGGGACCTTCCTCTCCTCTTGACATTGTGTGGATATCAACAGAACACATGGCCTGTTCATAGTACATGACCCTTCCATATTCTTTTCTCTTCGTAAACCTCCCTAACACCCCTTATACTGTTTCTTCTCTTCAGTGCTTGAATGAGAGAAACTTGAAAGGGGAAAATTTTCACAAATTGGAGTGGTTGCCATTAAGCACTCACGGCTTATCAAGACTGGCTTTTAACTGTTGGGAAATGAACAAAAGTGGGGAAGATGTCAAAATTCAAAGGCAATTGAGGATGGGGAAGGTTCTCAGTTCATTGAAAGGCAGAGACTATTCACACACTGTTGTTAACTATTTGGCCATTCGTTTAAAGTTTGCTCTAATATAGTTATGATTACCTTTTCCCAGTCTGATGTGTCATCCAATCATTAAGTCATTAAGATACTCCTATATATCAGGTTTTACATTTTCAGTAGATACATCATCCTTTTTTGAAAAATCTTGCTTTCTAATATCCATCTTTCAGTCTACTTTTCATAAGATTTGTAACTAGAAGGAAAGGATCTTAGAGCCCATCTGGTCTAGTTCCTTAATTTACATTTGACAAAATAATGTAGGTATAAAATGTTAAATGAGAGGCAGTATGGAATAACAGATAGAAAGCTGGCCTTAAAGCTAAGAAAATAATCTTAACTTTCATACATAATTGCCATTTGACTCTGGTCAAGTCCTTTCTCCTGTCAGTTTTCTAGATGATGCTTTAAAACTATAAATTGCAAAGAAAATACTAACTTGAATTCATAGGAGGTTCCTCACCTATTATTTCTCTATATGAGGAAATCATAGGTCCATCCTTATCCTCCATATTCCACCTAGTAAGAACAAAGCTGGATTTGAACCAAGATTCTCTGAATCTGAAACACAGATCTAGTGTTTTGTTTTGTTTTTTCCAATAGAGAGTACATGTCTTTCTTCCCTCACACTCTTTGGTTCGTGTTCTCATCCTCTCAATATGGATTGGTATCTCCTACTTCTATTCAATCTCACATTGTCCTCAGTCCTCTTAAACCTAACAAGAAACTTAAAATCCCAATGCATTACTTGCAACCACTGCTTAATTATCATCTATCCATTCATCATTGCACCTTTATTTCATGGATCTCACCTTCCAGATATTTTATTAGATAAGACTAGACCCATGATTATTGGTCTCAAACAGATTTGAGTTATAGTAGGCTTGATTAGAACACTGCCCACTTTAAAGGTAGATATTTGGCTTAGTCAAGGACAAGGACAACATTAGATGCTGACAATATTCAGACAAGATGGAAGATGACCTGACCAGAACTATAATGAATCCCAATGCAATCAAAACAAGACAAGTCCCTTAAATAGAAAACTTGATAAAAATGACATCTTGTGCTTTCTTAACACATCATCTTTGTTTCTTTTTTCCACAGCACTTACTCATTCATTACATACCTAGATTCAGACCAATATTAAAATATTGATATTTGACATTCAGAGGACCAGTTAATATTACCAAGCTTGACTTTTGAACTGCATTACCAGTTGCATACAGAACATTTCCCAACAGCTCCTCAAATTTAGCAATTCAAAATTGAAACTTCTTTTATGTATTATATATGGACATTTGCAAAAATGAAATGTACACAAAAAACCTAGAAAGACTTATATGAAGTGATGCAAAGTGAAGTGAACAGAACCAGGAAAGCATTGTACATAGTAATAGCAATAAAATATTATGAGCAAAGGTGAATGACAACTCTAATTAGCAATACAAGGATCCAGGACAAATCCAAGGGACTCATGCCAAAAAAGGCTATCCACAATCAAAGAAGGAACTATTAGAGTCTGAATACAGATTAAAGCATGACATTCTTTCCTTTATTTCCTCAATGAATTTTTCACTAGTGGAAGCAAGATGTGTCTTTCACAAAATTAGGGTCATGAAAATCCATATTGTGTAAATGTACATGTTCAACTTCTATTATCTACCATTTTGAGGACTTGGGAGAAGTGGAAAGGAGGGAGAGAGAACATGAATAGCAAAATGTCAGAAAATGATTATGAAAAATGGTATTAGTATGTAAGCTGGAAAAATAATAAACAAATAAATTCCTTTTTACATTTATTTATATGTGAACTTCTTTCCAGGTTTTCAGCACTAAACTTGCATATCTATGTCTTTTGTCTTCTTGTTGGATTTGTTTAGACCTGTCTTTCTACCTTTAATCTAGTTTGACAGCTTCACAACTTTAGAGATAACCCACTCATCCAGTTTCAATTGATCAATGCTATTATCTTGGTCTTTTTCTCTCATATTCAATCAGGTATCCAGTCTTATTGGTCCTCTTTCTTCAATTTCTCTCAATGATCAATGTCTCTCTCTATTTCTACTTCCATCACCTTTAGCGAAAGGTTATCATAGGCTCTCATTATGACCCACCCGAACTATTTCTACAGCCTCCTAATAAGGACTCTTGCCTTTAGGCTCTGCTCCCTTTGTATCTTTTTCATATGACTTTATGTATATGCAGGCTTAATAGATCTATTCATATACTTAGTCAACACTCTAGAGATTCCGATGAATGTCTGATTAGTCATCTAATACAATGATATGACAATGTGTTCCCCTGAACAAAAGTTTTCCATGGCTCCCTGATACCCACAGTTCAAATTCCTATCCTGGCATTCACGAATCTCCACATTCTGAACCCATTCTCAGAAGCAATATGTTAAAATGGGAAGATTGTTGAATGCTAATATAGGTTAGCCATTTATGGCCAACTGACTTTGGACAAGTCACTTTACATCCCTAGACCTCTTCCTCCTCTATAAAATGGGTGGGGGAAGGAGTTGGATTAAATGTCTTCTAAGTTGAGTTTACTTCCAAATTATATGATACAGTTTTCTAGTCTTACAATATATTTGCCATATTCCATGAGTTCTCTTCTCCGACCACCTAGTCTACTATTCATCCAACAATGTACAGTATTGCTGCCATAATTTTACTTATCTTACCCTCTTCATCTGTTAAATTCTATATACTTAAAAATGAATGTCCCTTTCCTCCATGTAGCCTCCTCTGGTGCTTATTATTAGTATTGATCTTCCCAATCTCATGAAGCACTTCAGTCAACTCTTTAATGCATATGCCATATACTATTATGTATATCAGGTTCTTCACCTTGTTCTTTGGTTGTTTTGGTAATATCTGGCTTTTTGTGATCCCATTTTGAGATATGCCATTTTCTTGGCAAATATATTGGAGTTTGTTGTTGCCTTCCCCAGCTTATTTTATAGATGAGGAAACTGAGGCAAACAGGATTAAATGACTTGCCCAGGATTACAAAGCTAGTAAGTGAGGGTCTGGGTTTGAACTCAGGAAGAGGAATCTTCATGATTCCAAACCCAGGGCTTTATCCATTGTATCACCTAACACAAAAGTTTTTGTTTTTTAAATCTAGTTCTCAGTAAATGTTTAATGAGTTAAAGTGAAACTGGGATGTCTTTTGTCCTTATAATAGATTGTAAGTTCCATGAGTACAGATGGTGTCATCAATATTTTTCAACTTCTCCAAAGTCCAGCATAATGCTTTGTGAATATTATGTGATTATACCCCTAAAATGGACCCTAAGAAAGATGCCCTAAATTTGAAGTATTTTGTAGCATCCATTTAAAACCATAGATCATGGGGGCAGCTGGGTGGCTCAGTGGATTGAGAGTCAAACCCAGAGACAGGAGGTTCTGGGTTCAAATTTGACCTCAGACACTTCCCAGTCATGTGAGTCTGGGCAAGTCACTTAACCCCCATTACCTAGTCCTTACCACTCTTCTGCCTTGTAACCAGTAAATAGTATTGACTCTAAGTTAAGGAAGTTAAGGGTTTAAAAAAATAAATAAATAAAACCATAGCTCATGAACCACCGCTAATGTGTTTACCTTTACTAAGGCAACATTACTTTAATTAAGTCACCCCAAGAACCTATTAGTTCAAAGCAAAAGAGATTTACTATTTTTAAAAAATAGTTGAAAAGCAGATTCTCTCTGTGATCATGGAAAATTTACTGGCAGGTTATCATCACGCCAATGGAGGTAGACACCCTTTGGGAACATGCAGAGAGGTCATGCTGTTGTTGTTCATTTTTTTTTTAGGTCATGTCCAATACTTCCTGACTCCATTCGAGGTTTTCTTGGTAAAGATACTGGACTACTTTGCCATTTCCTGCTCTAGCTCATTTGACATAATTGGAAACTGAGGGAAACAGGACTAAGTGAATATATATCTTAGGTGAGATATGAACTCAGTAAGCAGTGTCTTTCTGACTCCCAGCTATGCACTCTATTTTCTGTGCCACTTAACTTCCTAAAAGGCACATCAGTACCAAATTTTGTCCCCATTTTCAAATGTGGGCACTGAGACTCCCATTCATGCCACAACATACCTACCTCACATGACCACTTATCAGTAAAATTTGGATTCAAACCCAGATGTCTTGATTCTATGTCATGACCTCTTTTTCTTACTTCATAGTATTTGACCTCCTGGATTCAAACCTGAACTCTGAAACTTCTGGTCTATGTCAACTTGGGCAAGTCACTTCTCTTCTATGAACTTCTGGTGGGTAGGATTACATAAAAACCATACATACAGAGTTGGAAAAGACTTAAGAAGCCATCTAAACTGAACCTTCTTATATTACAGATTGGAAAACTGAGGCCAAGGGATGTTTGATGATTTTACAAGGATCTTGTAAGTAATAATGACCTTGAACTACAGGAATTATTATTCTGAGTATGATATCCTCTAATTTTAAATAGAGGTGAAGTGACTGGCCCCAAACCTCACTGATCAAAAATGCAGAGTAGGAATTTAAGTTCAAGGCCTCTGGTGCACAGTCAATGCCCTTTAATAATCATTGCTTGCATTAAAAATTTAGGCATTGAACAATGCCTTAAATTTTCTTCCCAGATGCTGTTTTTTTTAATCATTCTCCCCATCTCCCCCATGTTCATCCCACCCCCAGATCTAAACCTGCTAACATGGTGTTCCACCATTTAGCTGGGGAGCAGAATATGCCTTAAAGCTTCAAGGTTCAGCACCAGGGTGCTAAAATTGAACTAAAGGGGATATGACAAGCTCCTCCATGCTCTCCTCTCTCCCAGGCATTTGTAGATGAAAGCCCCAGTGCCTTTGATCACCAGAAAATTTGGCTATCCCCCTCGCCTAATGTTATTAATCTTTAATGCCTTTTCGTTCCATCTATCCTCACACTTAAGGTACCCTTTTCTTCATTAATTCTGACATCAGCCGGATGAATTCCTGCGAGGCCCGAGGCACTGCAGTTTTCTCTTCAAATACCAAAGGCCAGATTTTTAAAAGACAGGCATAATTTTTTTGCCCACATGAATTTGTGTAACAATATTGCCAATTAGCCCCTTGTACCAGCCAAATAAATTGCCTGGGAGTCAGCACTGGGGAGGGGGAGGCGCTGGAAGTGTGTGTAATTGACCATGCAAATACTGGGAGGGACCAAGCTCCTGCCTGTCAAGAACAGACCTTGTTAAGACCTCTTTCAACATTTCTCCTTGAAAATGAACTCCCCAGAAATTCAGCTGTGTTCTTTCTTCCTAAAGACTCTCAAAGTCCTCCCAAATAGATTACGTACATTCCCCCTCAATTTCATATGAAACATATAGAATATATAGGTCCATATCCATATATATGAAATCCCTATGCTTATATGTATAAACATACAACTTCACAGATATCATAATCCTCAAAGATTTCATATGCATATATGAAATCTACATGTATATAGGTATAAGTATATAAATTCATATATATCACAGTTCTCAGAGATTTCATATATATAAGATGAAATAGTGGAGGGGAAATGTAAGCAGCTAATGATATATAGATATGTAGATATATAGATATATGTAGATAAATATGTCACAATCTTCAGAGATTTCTCTAATTAAAGATATCAAAATAGGAGAAAAATAAATGTTAAAAGTCAGGGCTGATTTCTCATGTCTCCTGCTCCTTGGAGAGAGAAATCATTGCTGAATATATTTTTACTTCAAAAGGAAACCCATTTTTGTTTGAGCTGGGAGGTATGGAAAAAAAGAAAGTCTGAAACTATCAAGAGTAAACTTCTGTTAATTAATCACTTCATTCTTATGAAGCTAGATAGTGCAGTGGGGGAAAGTGTTTGACATTGAGGGAGGAAGACCCAAGTTCAAAAGTTCCCTTAAACATTACTTATATCATCTTGGTTAGTCACTTAACCATTTTGTGACTCAGTCTCCTCATCTGTAAAATGGGACTAATAATAGTACCTATCTCACAGAGTTTGTGTGATAACCAAATGAGCTAGCCTTTTAAAGCACTTTGCAAAACTTGACAAGCTATAAAAACACTTTTTGTTGTCACAAATGATAAGTAGGCTAAATTAAGTAAATAATTTTAAAAAATAAAATTGAAATAAAAACAAATGATAAGTAGGGACAAGCAGGAATATTCATCAAATTACCTTTAGTTTGAATCTTCTAATCTCCCCAACTTGTACTTTCTGCTAGAACAAAGAAGTAAAAAAAGAATGTACTGGAGTCAGGTAGGTGGCTCAATACATAGAGAATCAGGCATGGAGGTGGGAGGTTCTGGGTTCAGTTCTGGTCTCAGATACATACTAGCTGTGTGACCATGGGCAAGTCACTTAACCCTAATTGCCTGGGCCATGACACTCTTCTGACTTTGAACTGATACTTAAGTGTTGATTCTAAGACCAAATGTAGAGGTTAAAAAAATAACCCCAATTCAATCATCCACTTCAAATCCATTGCCTTTGTTGTAACAAACATTTGTAATTATTGCTGTTATTTTTTCATGTCCAACTCTTCATGACCTCATAGCACTCTAGTTCCCTCAGTCATCTGCTATCTGCTAAAATCAGTCCAAGCATTTATAGAGTATTTATTATGCTCAAGGTACTGACTGTCTTAGGTGTTAGGGATGACAAGATAAAATGTTCATTACTCGTAAGAAATGTAGTTTCTAATGAAGAATATACAATCTATAGAACTATAAGAAAATTATGTATGTGATACATAAAATTATATATATTACTATACATTTTAATTACTATATATAAACATACATATAGTAATTTCATAGGGAAGGACATCCCAGACAACCCTGAGAATCAGAGAAGACATCATTAGGAAGTTGCATTTGAACCGATTCTCAAAAAGACATGAGGATCCTACTATATAAAGGCAAAGAATGAATATATATACCTATATTATATATAATATAAAATTAAGAATGAATGCTTTCCAGTCAATGGAGACAGCTTTCTCAAGGGAGAAAGAATAGGATAGAGTCAATAGACAGAAAAAAAAAAATCCAAGTAAGCCAGTTTGCTGAGTAGATAGAAGATATGAAGCATAGAAAAATGAAATCTTAAAAGGCAGGTTGGAAAGATACTGGAATTTGATGCTGAAATGGAGAGTTTGCATTTTATTCTAATAACAATAGGAAGTCACTGAAGCTTCTTGAGCAAGGGAATAACAACATCTTATCTCTTCTGGGAGAAAAGATGTAATGAGTGACATAACTAACTACAATACTCTGGATAACCAGAGCAGAACATCTCTCACAAATTTCATCCCCTCTTACATTTCTACATTTTTTTACCTAAGAGAAGGTTCTTCAAATTGGAAAACCTGTAGACAATAGGCAATTATTAAACTCTTACTATATGCTAGAGACAAAAAACATTGTCCTTACAAAGCTTACATTCATATGGGGAAGAGAGCATACACAAATCAGTATATACAAAATAAATTCAGAGGAGATCAAATGTTGCTTTGGTTGCTAACATTGAAGCCAAATAATGGTGAAAATAGGAGATATTAGATACCTAGCTGATTTAAATTAGTTCAAATACCATGACTCAAAGGGATTACATTCCAGGTTTCTGAAATAACTTGTTGATGTAGGTCAAATGGTCATGGAATAAGTGTCCAATGGGATCATCAGTTCTAACAGTTGAAGGTATGAGGATATGTTAACCAACCCTCCTTATTTTAAGGATAAGGAGGAGTCCAGAGTCTAAAGACCTAAAGAGAGCCACCCAGGGTCCCACAGGTAGAATATGACACATCTCTAAATTATTATCCAGAGTTTTGAGTCTATGAGGATGCTATGAATATTTTGTATTTATTTATCTGTGTATCCATTGTGTTTTCCCATCATAAAAAAAGAGAAGGGGGCTAAAAAAACTGAAAATTGTCCATTTTTGTCCTACTGTTCCAAAAGGGAAATAACATGTATTCTACAAACTGTAGGCTGGTAAGCATTGTGTGTGTGTGTGAGAGAGAGAGAGAGGGGGGGGAGGAAGAGAGAGAGAAGAAGAAGAAGAAGAAGAAGAAGAAGAAGAAGAAGAAGAAGAAGAAGAAGAAGAAGAAGAAGAAGAAGAAGAAGAAGAAGAAGAAGAAGAAGAAGAAGAAGAAGAAGAAGAAGAAGAAGAAGAAGAAGAAGAAGAAGAAGAAGAAGAAGGAGGAGGAGGAGGAGGAGGAGGAGGAGGAGGAGGAGGAGGAGGAGGAGGAGGAGGAGGAGGAGGAGGAGGAGGAGGAGGAGGAGGAGGAGGAGGAGGAGGAGGAGGAGGAGGAGGAGGAGGAGGAGGAGGAGGAGGAGGAGGAAAAGGAGGAGGAGGAGGAAGAGGAGGAGGAGGAGGAGGAGGAGGAGGAGGAGGAGGAGGAGGAGGAGGAGGAGGAGGAGGAGAAGAATGGGGCAGAAACTGGCTTAATTACAGTTATTGTATCCTACATACAAATACAGAAAACCTAAAGCTTTTAGCTGTCAATTAAATTTAAGCTCAATTTAAGCTCAATATTAGACATTAATGTAATGGTGAAGGGCAGCTAGGAAGCACAATAGATAGAGTACTGGTTCTGTAATCAGGAAGACTGGAGTTCAAGACCAGCTCAGACACTTACTAACTGTATGATGCTGGGTAAGTCACTTAATCCTGTTTGCCTCTGCCTCCTCATTTGTAATGTAAATGAGCAAGAAAAAGAAATGGGAAACTTACCCAGTATCTTTACCATGAAAACCCTAAATAAGTTCATGAAGAGTGATTAGATGACTCAAAAATAACTAAAAATAACAAAATATAATATTGGAGTAGGAGGGAACTACTTTTATTTAGGCCTGAAATAATAAAATAAAGTAGCGGAAAAGTAGGACAATACTCATCCAGTAGTCTTCTCTGATTATCCAGAGTATTTTGGTTAGTTATGGATGTCATACTTTAAAAGAGATCTTGGCATTCAGATCTGGCCTGAGAGACTTCTTAGCTGTGCAATCCTGGGCAAAACACTTAATCCCAATCCCCTAACCCTTCCTGCTCTTCTGCCTTGGAACCTATGTTCAATATCGATTCTAAGACAGAAAGTAAGAGATTTTGACAATGAGAAAATGATGATGGGCTTAAGTAGCTTCTTAAGGCCAAGGACTATTTCAGTTTTATTCCCAGGGCTTTGTTGTATACAAGTTACTGAAATAGCATTTGCTGAATCGAATTGAATAATACTCTAAATTTTAGGAAAGATTTCAATGGACTCATGGGGATGGGAAGGTCTCAAGGAGGAATTTATAAAAGTTCCATCAGAAAAAAATCTGATGCAAAAGAAAAAGAGGGAGGTTGTCTATAGGTAGAAATATAGATGCACAGGAATTCATTGACCAAATTTAGATTTTGTATGTAATTCTTTGATTGTTGTCTCTTTTCTTTGATCATAAGCTCCTTGAGGACAGGGACTATCTTTTGCCTCTTTTTGGATAACTCATAACTTAACAAATTGCCTGAAACACAGAAGGCTCTTAAGAAATGTTTATCAATTTATTGATTGTTAAATTGATTTATAAAAGATCAAAACAAGAGCAGGTTTTGATAGATGCATATGAAACATGGTTATTTTTTTCTAATGATCAGTGAAGAGAAGCAGATTATAATTCTATTTGACTTAATTTTTTTAATTAATAAAATTTTATTTTATCTCTCATCAACATTCCTTCAGTTGGGAAAAATAAACAAAAGCCTCCTAACAAATGAGCAGAGTAAACCAAGCAAAGCCCAACATTGGTTATATCCAAAAATATGAGTCTTGCTCTGTACTATGAGTCTATTACCCTTCTGTCAGATGGTGGATTATTAGCTTCATCACTGGTTATCGAGAATTAGATTTAGTCATTGAGTTCTAAGAATAAGAGCTACATCAAAGCAGAATATAATTATTTTAAGGGAATGAGTTACACATCATGTGATGGCAGGATATTCTTGCATGTGTAGGTTTTTCCATATTGGATCATTTCTAAGTTCCCTTCCAATTCAATTCTATAATCTGATGAATAAAGAATAACAAAAGACAGGGATAGCTGGGAATAAGAGAATCATAGTGTGGAAAGGAAATTAGACTGACAGTTTGTGGGGGAAGGAGCCAACTGGGAGTGGCAGTTGGGTCTTGTGACTAGCACTTCCTTCCTACCGGGAGTGGCAGTTGGGTCTGGTGACTAGCACTTCCTTCCTGCTGGGGTGAGACTTGTTTCCTGATGTTGGAGGAAGAAGGAGCTTGTCAGCCCAGTCTGGTGTGGTGTGCCTCTTCCTGGTTCAGCCTGAAGATTCAGGCCCAATCTCTTCTGAAGGTTAGACCTCTTCTTGTTTGCTTTCTGTCTACTGTTAAAATTCTAAAAAAGACAAAACTGAACTGATATAGAGTAGATGGGAGTGGGAGAACCCTCCACCAGCCTCTGGGGCCTGGCCTCAGGTCTGAAGCTGAGGAAAAACTCCAATCCCAATGGGTTATTAAATTTTATATTATTTGAATTCTCAGTCAGATAGGTGGACTATCTTTTCTGGTCATAGAGGGAGCTGAACTTCAGTTCAGTCATTCAAAGACAAACAGACCTCATTAGATCCCTGCTGTTTCCTCTCAGCAGGGGGCATCTCCCTCCCTTGCTTCACCAAGCAATATACCCTCTCTCCCCTCAACTACCCCATACCCTATATCAACCTCCCATTATCACCCATTTTTCCAATCCTATTTCCTTTCCCAATAAATATTACAGTTTTTGGCGAGCCAGCTAGGAGGAGTTTTTGGTTAAGTCCGTAGGCATTTTGTTATTTGGCTATAGCCTGGGATCTATTGTCTACAGAAACCTGTCACTCCTAATAAGGCTCTCAGTTGTTTCTTAGTCTTTGGCACACTGAGCTTCAGTATGTCTTCTACTCTTTTCTTGGAAATCTTTCTCTTCCCCTTTTACAAGATAAATCCTAGGTATTCAACTTTAGGCATGACCCATTGTAGTTTTGATTTGGAAACTTTGTGACCTTTCTTATATAACTCTAGGAGGAGTTTTTTACTGTCCTGGTAACAAAATTTAGCAGATGGGGATGCAAGAAGAATGTCATCCACATAGTGCACAATTTTGCTTTCCTTGAATTGGATGTTCTGTAAATCTTGTTGCAAGATTTGGCAAAATGCTGTTGGGCTATCACAGAATCCTATTGGTAATCTTCCCCATGTCACCTGAGTCCCATTCCAAGTTAAAGCAAAGATTTTTTTTTTTTAAAGAGGAATTAAATGGAATAAAAGGCACATATGCAAGATATCACAATAAGGCAACTACTAATTCTCAGTGGCATCACGAGGAATTTTGAACCCTGAAACAAAAATAAGTAAAACTCTGCATTGAGAAACATTGTGTCCAGAACAAGGAAAGTGATGGTTTTGCTATACTTTAACCTGACGAAACCATATTTGGAGTAACCTGTTCAGTTTTGATTTCTGTTACAGTGATGTTGAACTTTTTCTGGTTTCACATGGGAACAGTGAAACCATGAGTCTTTCACTGCAACTTTTATAGCTGTTGAGGTAGTAAGCAATACTTCATGTAGTCCAGTCCATTTTATGTCTGTAGCCAATTTTCTATTGAATTTTTTTAAGTATACTATGTCTCCTGGTTTGATGTTGTGCAAATTGCAATCCAGGGGTACTGTTTGTTGTATCAAGCCCCTTTCATGCAATTCTGCTATTCTTGTCTGTAAAGCTTGTAAATATTTTGTTAATTGACAATCTCCACCTATCATGGCAATGTAAGCTGGTTTACAAGTCCTTCCTTGCCAAATTGCATGTCCATATAGCATCTCAAATGGAGAGATGTGCAAATTTCCATTGGGTTGTGTTCTAAGATGGAACAGAACTAATGGCAGAATGTTTGTCCGAGGTCTTAGAAAAGCAATGTAAAGTATAGCAGCAATAATACACAAACAAATGCAAAATGTTGTGATTATAATTGCAAGAAATCATTGCAAACACCAAATTTAGAAACCATGGAGAGGTACATCCAACAAGGAGTGAAGCTACGTTATTCGCAATTAGTCTCAGGTGCTGCCAAACAAAGTCAGTTATGAAGCCAGGTGCATGGTGTAACATCAAAAAGGAAAAATGGGAAAGGAAAAGGGAAAAAATGAAAAGGAAGGAGACTGCATGCAAATAGACCTTGGGGTTCCAAAAGCACAAAATAAAACTAAAGAACAGATAGAAGAAGAAATCCAATTAGATAATAATGTAACAGAGATTAAAGATAAGATTTTTGGAACAGTGGAACAAACTACAAAGAAAGAGGAAGGACCAGAAGTGGCAACAGTCTATAATACACAAATTTCAAATGAATTAATTGAAACACATGAGCAAACAATAGAAAGGTAAAATGGGGAGGAAAATGCAATAACAGAGAACGTTCAAATTAGCAGACCTCCTGGAGACAATGGCATGGAAAGCAGGGATGCTATTAGAAAAGAAAATACCAATAATATAATAGAAAATTCAAACTTAAATCCTTATGCAGAAGAATTCCAACCAATAGTAACTGCACAAGGAAAGGAAACACAAACATTACGCCATCCTTAAGTCTCCATGATAATACAATTCCATTGCAAACTGATGATGAATTGCAAAATGAATGTTCAAAGCAACAAGAAAAGTCTGTAGCAGAAGAACAAAACTGGGATTTGGACACAATAGAAATAGAGGCACCTATGGTCCAAGTGTGTCAACAAAATGAGAACACAGAACCAAGGGTCATGATAAAAGTGGGTAATGAGATCTACTCAGCTCTTATTAATACAGGAACAACTAAATCTGTTTTAAAAACATCTCCTGAAGACAGCCAAATCACAAGTTACGTCCAAGTTAAAGAGCTTGCCAAAGACTTGGGGAATATAGAAATCACCAAGCAAGAGTCAATGCAAGACACAAATCACACAGAATCACTATATTCAATAATGTTTGATTCAGAAAATGGAGAAGACCAAGAACCTTATGAATATATGAAACCTTACAATCAAGATCACAAAGTTTTACAAGAGAGGAAAAGCAACCCAGAGGAAAAGCAACCCAGAGGAAAAGCATCCCAGAGGAAAAGCAACCCAGAGGAAAAGCAACCCAGAGGAAAAGCATCCCAGAGAAAAAGCATCTCAGAGAAAAAGATTTTAAACCAGCCCAGAAGAAAAACATCAAGAAAAGGTACTAGAGACAAGAAAAGAAAAAAAAAGCTGAAATGGACAGCTAAGACTTTGAATTTTGTAAATTTGTTTATATAAGAAGAGGACAGATTGAAAATGAGACTTATGTGTAAGACTGAGTGTGTTGAAATAATAAAACAAAAATAATTTCACATATTAGGGAAATAGCATGCATCACTACATAACATGGAAGAAAGAAGAGATCCATCAGTCAACATGAGAAGTGGAAATCTGAAGAAACTTGATAAGTATTAATTCAACACAACACTATTAGACACAAAACACAAAATTCCTGACATATTGAGAGACCTTGTCTATATAAACAAGTGTCTGGAATTGTATTTATTCAAAATGTAAATAGGTATATAGTTAGTTCCATAAGATTTTAGGCAAATAGAAAGATCAATAGATATTTCTATTTGACTGACATCATGATTTTAACAATGTATATTGTTGTGTTATATGTAAATAATTTCTGTAAATAATGTATTAGTTTTAGTTAACTTAGAGTAAGTAGTATAACACTAAGATTCAAATTTCTTATAATAGTTTTGTTCAACATATATTGTACTGAATTTATTGTAAAACCCCAAAATACCCTTGCCCAAACTTTCCTGCTAAGATTTCCTTAGATTAGATTTAGTAAACTGGTAACTATAATATAAATATGTGACCTTGGGAAGGTCACAACAAAAAAAAAGGGGACGATTGTGGAAAGGAAATTAGACTGACAGTTTGTGGGGGAAGGGACCAACTGGGAGTGGCAGTTGGGTCTTGTGACTAGCACTTCCTTCCTGCTGGGGTGGGACTTGCTTCCTGGTGTTGGAGGAGGAAGGAGCTTGTCAACCCAGTCTGGTGTGATGTACCTCTTTCTGGTTCAGCCTGAAGATTTAGGCCCAATCACTTCTGAAGGTTAGACCTGTTCTTGTTTGCTTTCTGTCTACTGTTAAGATTCTAAAAAAGACAAAACTGGACTGATATAGAGTAGACGGGAGTGGGAGAACCCTCCACCAGCCTCTGGGGCCTGACCTCAGGTCTGAAGCTGAGGAAAAACTCCAATCCCAATGGGTTATTAAATTTTATATTATTTGAGTTTGCAGTCAGATAAGTGGACTGTCTTTTCTGGTCATAGAGGGAGCTGAACTTCAGTTCAGTCATTCAAAGACAAACAGACCTCATTGGACTCCTGCTGTTTCCTCTCAGCAGGGGGCATCTCCCTCCCTTGCTTCACCAAGCAATATGCCCTCTCTCCCCTCAACTACCCCATACCCTATATCAACCTCCCATTATCACCCATTTTTCCTATTTCCTTTCCCAATAAATATTACAATAGATCCTAACCAATCAAAAGGCAGAACATTCGCCTGAATTGCGATAGATGGATTGTGCCATGGAATAATGAATATTAATTTGGACAAACTTTGAGAGATAATAGAGGACAGAAGAGCCTGAAATGTGATGGTCCATGAGACTCAGAATAAGATGACTGAATGGCCAAACAACTTCTCCTATATAATCAAGAATGAGTTATATGCCTTCATCTATTTTACACCAAGAAACAACAATTCTCAACTCTGATCATATCTTGGGAAAATAAAATTTCAATCAGAGTAGTTAGTTCCCAAAGCCCCAGCTGCCTGGTTGTCTAATGACACCTGGGTAACTTGGAAATGGTAGTGCTTGAGTATGCCACCTCAACAAAGCATTTTTTAAAGGAGCAGGAACAGCAGGAGAAAAGACCATGAAAAAAGAACAATGAATTATTAGTATAAGTTTGCACAAAAAGAGTAAAAAGAGACTCTTAAATGTGGGCATAAGCTTTGTGATGGGAAGATGTAAACCTCCAGCTGTGAGTAGACTTGCTGGTTCCTTTATAAATGTTTACAAAGTCATCAAATTTCACATATATTCCATTAAAGCAGGAACAAAGGAAGGAATTGGTCATAAGTGTGTTTATAGGGAGGAAATTGAGGGTGTCAGTAGAAGTCTCATGGGTAAAGAAAGGTAGAGCATTGTTTTTCTGCCTCTGTATGCACCTGGATTTTATTACTCCTAGATAGGAGGTATTCTGGAAAGCTCAAAGGATCTGCAACTTTTTGGAGGCTAGCCAATTGAGCTTTTGATTGCTGTTTTGAATTTTACAACTATGTGTTATCACTAAAGGACTCATCCTAGCTATCAACAAGAAAGAACTCAATGGCCACATAGAAGAGTCCAATCCTAGGTGCTAAGACCTTCCCACCAGTTTCCATTCCAGAGACTGGTTGCTTTCATCTCTCTGATCTCTCCATCCAGGATCTGGTATTCATTAATATTAATTTACTATTGGATCCATACTAAGATTCAGTCCACCAACTGAAATCTGGAACTTTTAAGCAATATAACCAACAATGCAGGCCACATTCATGATAGGTCTTATTTATAGGTCCTGAAGTTTCCCACTAGAAATAATCCATATCCTGAGAACAAGAAGTTTGATTATAAGAACATATATAGATACAAGGGTAGCATATAGTAGTAGAAAAAAAGGCTGACAGAATCAGGATAACATGGGTTCAAATCTGGTCTTTGATACATTGTATGGTCGAGTTATTTAACCTCATGGGCCTCATAAACATTGTGAACTACTCAGAAAGTTATTTTTAAATACATTATATGAAATACATAGGATTATAGAGGAAGCTAATTATACTGAAATATTTTTGTTGAATTTTAAAAAATAAGTTCATAAATCACAGGTTTTGATACCTATTTATATATCTTAAAATATTTTAAAATTACACATAAAATTTTCAACAAATTATATACTAAATAAAAAGTTCAACATTAAAACATTTACATATTAATATTTTTTCATTCAATTACATGTAAAAACAATGTTATTTTTTAAATGTTTTATCTTCAAATTCTCTCCTTTCCCTTTCCTCTTCTTAGAAGGTAAGCAATTTTTGATATAGATTACACATGTGCACTCATGCAAAACATAGTAGGGATTACTCCTGTTGTGAAAGAAAACCTTGACCAAGAAAAATATAATAAACAAAAAAAATATGCTTCAATCTGTATCCAGACACTATCAGTTTTTTCTCTATGGGTGGATAGTATTTTTCATTATGTCTGGAATTTTCTTGGATCATTGTTTTGTGGAGATAAGCTATGTCATTCACTACTGGTGCTGTGTTTTCTTAATTCTGCTCACTTCACTTTGCATCAGTTCATGTATTTTTCCAAGTTTTTCTGAATATTCTACTCACATTTCTTGTACAACACTAGTATTCAATAACAATCATATAAAACTTGTTCAACTATTCCCCAATTAAATAGCATTCCCTCAATTTATGATTCTTTGTCACCCCAAAAGGAGCTGCTATGAATATTTTTACATGTAAAATTCTGTTTCCTTTTAAAATCTCTTTGGGATATAGATCCAGTAGTGGCATTATTGAGTCAAAGGGCATGCACAGTTTTATAGCCCTTTCAGCAGAGTTCCAAATTGTTTTCCAGAATGGTTGGATTAATTTATAACTCCACCAACCCTGCTTTAGTGAAAGATTCCTATTCTAAAGAAACAATAAATAGCATAGTTTCCACATCTGGAATTCCCTAGAGATATATGGGTGAGAAAAAGAAGGCATAAATATTGTACATAGTATTATCATTATTTTATGTCAGGTGTTTACTGTGATGAAAGGCAATATGGTGTAGAGGATAAAAGAGCAGGCTGGGATTAAAGAAAATTACTTGAGCCCAAGGCCTACTTCTGACACCATGCTTGCTCTATAATCCAGGACAAATCACTTAAAAATTCAGTGCCTGAGAAAACTCTCTCAAATTATAATGCAATAATGAGTTGCCTATCTCCATTGTTGAGGGAAGTTCCTACTCTAGGAATTTGATACATTGCTAAAATCCCAGGTCCTCAAATCAGAAATTGTTGAAATAGAGTCACTTATATAAAAGTAAAAATGATAGTGAACCTTTCATCAGAGAATTTTACATCTGGAAGGGAGGGCACTGGTGACAGAACACAAAGGCCTTATTTTACATTTGGTGAAACTGAGATTGTTGTTGTTCAGTCCTGTCCAAGGCTACACATCTCCATGGACATTTTGTCCATGAAGTTTTCTTGGCAATGATACTTAAGTGGCTGGCCATTTCCTTCTTCAGTGTACCCCCATTTTACAGAGGAGGAACTGAGGCAAATTCAGGTAAAGTGAATTTCCCAGGATCATACAGCTAATAATTGTCCAAGGCTGCATTTGAATTCAGATCATCCTGTCTCCAAATCCAATGATCTATCCACTGTACCACCTGCTTGCAGGGAAAAGTCAAAATTGGTCCAGATCATGGTGTTAGTGCCAGAGTCAATCATTAGGACATCAGTGCTCTTCCTGTTCTATGGTACTATTTGCCCTCACCATAAAGATGTCTACAATATATAATTAAATGTAATTATTCATGATATTTGACCAAGAGAATGACTTAAATAAAGCATTGATTCTGGGTGCTTAGAATTTCATACAAGCAATAATAATGCCATCAATGGACTTTTTCTCAGAAAATCTTTTATCAAGTTGTCCTTACCCCACCAATAAATTGGCTAATATTGGATATCACTTTATCTCTCTGAGTTTACTTAGATGTTAGGGTTAATAAGAGTCTTTCTTGTGTGACAAGGAAATAGCTTAAAAAGACTGATATATATTAATTTAAGGTCACCAAGGAATTCAGCTATGTAATTCCCAAATGAAAACTCAAGTCAGCAGTCAACCTTTTATGGAGTTTAATTACAAACAGGAGGAAGAAAGGTATGAGAGAGAGAGAGAGAGAGAGAGAGAGAGAGAGAGAGAGAGAGAGAGAGAGAGAGCGCCAAAGGAAAGTGAAGGGAATAGGGCTTAAATACCCCCTCTGTTTAGGCTGGGCCAAAAGGCCCTAGCCCTTAGATAGCTGAGGCAAAGAAAAGAGATCAGTCCCTATCACTCACGTGACCAAAATGAAAAAAACAGTCTCAGGGGCCTCCACCTCCAGCTTCCTTCAGAGCAAGTTTCTCAGAGCACAACCTCTCAGAGCAAAACCTCTCCAACCAACCCTGGTCCTCAGACCCCGCTATCTTTAAGGAAACCATCCAAGTTCCCTCCCCTCAGTTCTCACATCTACCAATCACTGTCCATGTCTTCCCTGTGCCAATGATGGCTCTACCTTAACCCAGGACCACCCAGAGGTCTGTGGCTTTGCACATGTCTGTTGAAGGTCATATTCTCAAATAATTAAATCTTGATCCTTTGCTACAGCCCTTCCTAAATCCTGTTACCCTGAGTAGGGTGGAGATTGGAATAATTAAATTTTGATCTATGCTGCAGCCCTTTCCATTGTTCAGCAAAAGGTTTCTGTCCTAAAGTAATCTTAAGAAGGGAGGAGGAGGAACCTCCCTTGCCAATGGGGTTCACATTCCAATGGTGAAATTTCCAACATTCACAAGTCTAAGAAATTTTAAGGTTTACACTTGGCTGCTGTAATTCTATATATAAGGAGAAAGTGTACAAAATGAAGTTTTTATTTCCTTTATGACCAATCCAGTGAGGCTTTGTGAGAGATATGTAATCTGTGAGGCTACATACATGATAGTAAGTAGTTTAGGATTTGGCAGAATGGTGAGAAATGCTCTTCCAGGCATATAGTGTTCTTTGCAGAAGGCTCAGAGCTAGGGATTGAACTGGGCAGGGGAAAGGGATTTTGCAATTGTGCCTGAGACAAGCAGAAGGGGTAGACTAAGGTATAGGAAGAGAAAAGAGAAGGTCATTCATCTCAAGCATCGTGGTGAAAGATTTTGAAATCGAGACTATTTGAATTGATCTGTATTATGTTAGGAAGCCAGAACAGTGCTTTTAGAAAGGGAGAATGAGATAATTCTTTGGAAGGCCATAGAATAGCATGGATATGGAAGTTTTGGAACCTTGGAGTCCAGTTAAAGAGAAGACTTGGTAATCTAGGTGAGAGATTCCTAGGGTAGAGGCAAGAACTGTATCAGTAGAATTGAATGGTCACAGGCTCATTGAATATCAGAGATAGGAAATATTGAAAAGCAACCATCTTTTCTAGCTTTTTAATTTTGCAGATAAAGAAATTGAGGTCCAAAGAAATTAAATGACTAGCCAAGATGACAGAAGTGGTAAGCAGTAGTTCTAGGATTTTAACCCAAACATATGATTTGTCAAGAAAATATAGAACATTGGGTTCAGAAAGAAGTGACATCAGTCAACTAGATTTGATGTATGAAGGACATTAAAACCCACCAAGTCCAACTCTGTAATGATTTGCTCTAAATTACACACATGGCAAGTAACATAGGTTAGACTTGAATTCAGGTCCTATTATCCCAGTCAGTCTTCTTTCCGTTATACCACACATCGTTAATGACAGTTATGCTGTCATGATTATTCCAGATTATTTTTTACTTGACAAGATGTAAGTGGTTATCAAGAACCACAGTAATAGAATATTGGGAAGAAAAAGTATTCCGAAAAGAAAGATCAGCAAATCCGTCATTGGCATAGTCAACATTATTATATGACAGCATATCTAGTCTCCAGAATGTTATAGAAGAAAATACTTGTGCAAATGAATCAAGTAGATGAACTTTGGAACAGACAGGTCTGCATATATAATCTATAGGCATTGTGGTAAAATACTTCAATTCAATTCAACCAGTCTTTATCAAACACTTATTAACAAAGGCATACAAAGTACCATGCTAGACTTTAGGGATACAAAACAATAACAAGAAAAACCAGTAACTGATCTCAAGGAAATAATATTTTAATAAGACATAACACATACACAGATTAGTAAATAGAAAATTTGCACAAAGTAATAGGGAGAGAGGCACAATAACTCCTTTAGTATGGCAGACAAGCTGAATCATGGAGGGATTAAAAATATATTATTATACCTAAGAATTACTAACATTTATATATATAGCTTTTAGGTTTGAATAGCACTTCATAGATATTATTTCTGTGTGAATAAGTATAAATTAAAACTCACAGAAGAACCAAATAACCAAGAGAATAGACTTTAGATTTTTTTCATAACCTTTGTGAAGATGAATTGTACTATGCAGAGATAGAAATGTATGTCCACAAAAAGAATTATCTCAGGCATTATCCACACATAACTGAGATATTATATATAGAAGGTGCCATAATAAATGACATATGAAGATCACAATAAAACATGGAAGACCTATATGAAGTGATGCAAAGTGAAGCACTCAGAACCAGGAGAATGTTGTACACAGTAACAACAATAATCTTTGATGATCAACTGTGAATGACTTCACTATTATCAACAAGGCAAAGGGTCCAGCAGAATTCCAGGAGCATCATGATGAAAAATGATATCAACTGGCATGGAAGGAACAGAATGAGTCCAAATGCAAATTGAAACAAACCACTCTTCATTTTATTTAATCCATGAATATTTCTCTAGTGTAAGAAATATGTCTTATTTCCCAACTTGACAAACATGGAAATATGTATTATGTGATAATATGTGTACAACCTATATTAAAAAGCACAGAACTGAGATGTTGCATTTTGGAAGATGAGACTTTCTTACTCTATGGAGACCTCATCTTCACTTCTCTTAGCTTTGTATAAATTAAGCCAGCTAATCAGAAAAGAGTGTTGCCTTTCCATTGGATCATTAATGCCAGCAAAAGATGTCAACTGCATCAAAAATACATATCCATTCTAAATCAACAGGGTTGCTTCAAACATTCTCCCTGAAGAGCCCTATAGTTGAAATATTCCTCCTACCTATATCCTTTTAGGACACATACACTGGATGAAGCATATTTTGTCTTTTTGTTACTTAAAGCATATTTTTTCTTAGTGCTCCTAAATAAACATGTATTAACCTCATAAAACTGACTAAATAAATACATCTGGTTTGGATGCATTGCAATTTTCTTTCTTTCTCCCTTTCTGTCTTTCTCTATATATCCTTTCTGTCTTTCTCTCTCTCCTTCCTTCCTTCCTTCCTTCCTTTCTTCCTTCCTTCCTTCCTTCCTTCCTTCCTTCCTTCCTTCCTTCCTTCCTTCCTTCCTTCCTTCCTTCCTTCCTTCCTTCCTTCCTTCCTTCCTTCCTTCCTTTCTTTCTTTCTTTCTTTCTTTCTTTCTTTCTTTCTTTCTTTCTTTCTTTCTTTCTTTCTTTCTTTCTTTCTTTCTTTCTTTCTTTCTTTCTTTCTTTCTTTCTTCCTTCCTTCCTTCCTTCCTTCCTTCCCTTCTTTCTTTCTTCTCTCTTGTCCAGTATCCTCCAGGGATACCTGGTATATTTTCCATATCTTGCACACAGTTTCACAAAATAATCAGGAGGGAAGCAGCTGGGGGCCTGAGTGGATAGAAAGTCGAGTCAGGAAGTCTTAGGCTCAAATCTGGCTTCAGACACTTCCTAGTTGTGTGTCCCTTAGCAAGTCACTTAACCCACATTACCTAGATTTTACCACATTTCTACTTTGGAACCAATATACAGTATTGATTCTAAAACAGAGGGTAAGAATTTTTTTAAGATAGTCAGAAGATTTAGGATTTGAATCAAAGCCTTGTATCTCCAAATCCAGTACTATTCCCAGAATATTGCCTTTTGAACACACTCTCATTTTGACTTTGATCCATTTCATCAAATGAAATATTTGTAAAATGATTTGCATAGTGTCTGGCATATAGTAAGCAGTATATCAATGTTTACCTCTTCTCATTTTCACTTTTCCTTTATTTTCTTCCCTTCCAAAATTGTCTCTCTCCATGCTGATTTTTCTTCCCATTGTTCTGACCTGCTTCTATTCCTAATTCTTCACTGCCTATCATATTCCATGGATATCCATAACCTTTCACTAATGGCTATTAAATGACATTTAAGTTGAGAATTAAAAAGTGAGAGGAAATTCAACAGCTTTGTGGGTGGGAGGATAGATGTTTTGGGCATTGAGGACATCAAGATCAAAACATCAGTGGCCTAGAAGTACTGGGTAGACTTGAGAAACAAAGAATTGTCTAGTTTAGCTGGAGTGTACAGTCTATGTGGGAGAGTAATTTGAGATAAACCTAGAAGAGTTTATTTTCAACATAACATTAAATACAGAGGGCAGCTGAAGGGCTCAGTGGATTCAGATCCAGGCCTAGGAATGGGAAGGTCCTAGGTTCAAATCTGGTTTCAGATACTGCCTAGTTGTGTGACCCTGGGCAAGTCACTTGACCCCCATTGCCTAGCCCTTACCACTCTTCTGCCTTGGAACCAATATACAGTGTTGATTCTAAGAGAGAAGGTAAGGGTTTTAAATATGTATATATATATATATATATATACATATATATCATTAGATATTTAATATATAATATACATATTAAGTATATATATGTATATATAAAGATATAACATTAAATATATTTACCCAGTTATAATATTTTAACATACCAATTTCTGAATCATCTGAATCCTTGGATTGAAGCAACAACTCAAATAGGTATGGACTTTCTCCACTGTAGACTGCCCTAGTAGGCCCTGCAATGCACTTTGGTTTCTCATGCATTTTCTCAGCTCCATGTTTATTATTAGTATTGGTTTTATTTATTCTATTAAGAAAAAGTGAAAAGCTCCTGCTCTAGGGGCTTACATCATACCAGAGTTGGCAAGAATAAGAACTGAGCTGGAGGATGCAGATATTAGATATGAGATTAGATATGAGAATAAGATCTCTACCTCAATTTGGTGTGTTTAAGGGGAGTAATATGTTTCTTATAAAGTTTTGTTTTTCCTCTTTCATTGCTCCCTCCCCCAAGTTAGGTCAGTGCTATCCAATACAAGTAAGACAAACTCCTCCTTTCCAAACGCCCTTGAAAATTGAACAGTTTGAACTTAATAAATATTAAGAGCCCAACTATATGTCTGTGCTGAATGTTAGGGATTCAGAGATTCTTGAGAGAAATGACAGATACAAAATAGGTCAAAGAAAAATGGAGAGAACACTTGTAATTGGGGATTGACTTTGAGAATTAGGGAAAGATAGTAAGAGGGAGAAGAGAAAAGAGAGGAAGAGAGAAGGAAAGAGGGAGAGAGACAGAGAGATAGAGGATAAAGAGAACACTAATAATTGGGAAGGGACTTTGAGAATTGCAGAAAGAAAGAGCAAGAGGGAGGAGGGAAAAGAGGAAGGGAGAAGGAAAGGAGACAGAAAAAGAGGAGATAAGGGGAGGCAGAAAGAGGAGTAAGGGGATATATAAAGAGACAGATAGACAGACTGAAAGATAGAGACAGAGGAACAAAGGAAGAGGAATCATCTCTCAAATGTTTACCTTTTATAAGGAAAGCACTGTGATAAGGGGTGATAAAAATAGTGAGCAAAATAATCCTGACTTTCAAGCCCCTTACATTTTTAGTGGGAGAAGAAATGCATAAAGGAGAATTGGGATTGAGAGAGGCAGTTGAACCAAGATGTTGTTTGGAGCCACAAGGTAGAAAGTTAGACAAAGGTTTAATTCTAGACAAGGTTTAGTGAAGGTTCCCTTATCATGGCACAGGGTGATACCTTGCATAGTCCAAGTTTCTGGTGGTGAGGTGGTGACAAATGGACACTAGAGTAAAACCAGAACAATCTATAGACCAATTTTTGCTGAGAAAAAGGAGAAAATGATGTCCAGAGTGAAATCAAATTTTTGGAACCAGTGATCTGGAAGAGATCAGATAACTTGTGTATATGCATGAATGTGGGGAAGGGCAGATCAATTTCAGAGATCAACTAGTATCCAAGGTTGGCAGCCTCCTGGAACTGATGAAGGAAGAATATTAGTTTGGAGATAAATCTAGAAAAGTAGTGTGTCAACAAATTATGGAGGGCCTCAAATGCCAGATAAAATAAAAAATGTGTATTTTATTACAGAGATAATGAGCATCTATGAAAGATGTATGAGCCTGTGAGTAATATGGTCAAACCTGTGATTTAGATTCTTTTGACAGTTGTATTTAAGAAAGAATAGAAACAGAGAGAATTTTTTAGGAGGCAATAATACAAAGAATAGAGGCTTTAAAATCTTTTTTTTTCCACTTTCCACTAACCTAGTTGCCATGCCTTCCTCAGCACCACTTTTTTTTTTTAATTTCAGTCTTGATACCATCCCTTTACATGAGTTTCACATAGTGTAATTACATTTTATATAATTACCCAAACATGGGTAACACAGTCTATAGAAAGTCAGGCTCAGAATTGGAAGGACCTATCTTCAGATCTGGCCTAGATACTTCCTGGTTGTGTGACCCTGGACAAGTCACTTATCCCTGATTGCCTAGCCCTTTCTACTCTTGTCTAAAAATTTATAGTGAAACAGGAGGTAATAGTTTAAAAGAAGAGAAAAAGAAAATAGTTCAAATACCCACCAAATTTATTAGTTAATATGTATCTGCCTGAATCCATGCCACCACATAAACACCATCTTTCTTCAGATATTACAATGTTTCATCTACTTATCTCTGACCAAGTGGACAAGTAAGGAGTCAATTGCCATTAGATGATGATGAGTAAAAGAGAGATCAAAGGACCAAAGAAACATAAATTAATTAAAATAAACCAGAATTTAAGTGCCTTAAAGAGCTTACCTTTTATTAAGTAGAATTCAATGATTAATAGATTCTTTTCAACAACCTAGGTTTGCTTGTGATCTGCATTACTGGAGGAGAATCACTGAGATCTGTCCTATATCCATTTGAGAATTTGAGTCAGTTGCACAGATCTCAGTGATTCTCCTCCAGTAATGCAGATCACAAGCAAACCTAGGTTGTTGTTCTTTAATGCTACAACTTGTGATTGAAGACAAAAACACAAGTTGTAGCATTAAAGAAGTAAACTTGGAAGATACCTTAGAGATCACTGAATGAATTTTTTTGAGATGAAGAGTGTCTGAAGACCAAAGAATCTAGCTACATTGACTTGCCCAAGGTTTTACAATTAAGTGGCAGTTAATCAATAAACATTTATTAAATGCCTACTATGTTCCAGGCACTGTGCTAAGCTGTTGGGATACAAAGCCATTACTCTCAAATAGTTCACAGTTTGAGAGGAGATAACCTCAAAACAATTATGTACAAACAAGGTACATATAGGGAAATTGAAAATATCAAACAGAGGGTCGAGTCAGGACTTTGGAGAAAACAACATGAAAAAAATCATGTACAAAGATATATACAGGATAGATTTGGAAATTCAACCAAAGGAACATCAAGGTTTTTACTGGCTCTGTCCACTGTATCATATCACCAAAAAATCTAAGCCAGTAAATTATATTCTGCTATCAGTAAGTAAAGATGACACAATTTGAGGATGAAATGGAGGGGGCCAGAAAAGGTAGGAAGTGACCCCCCAAATAAACCCAAGAAAGCTAAAATTCTAAGAAGATGAGAGGCAAGTGTATATTGCTTTACAAAGGCATGGAAAACAGAAATTTGGGAAACAGCAAGCAGGCCATGTTGGCTAAATGCTAGAATGAATGAAACAACATACACAGGAAACAAAACCTTCTGGATATAATATAACCATCTTTTGAATGCAGAAAGGTAAATAACTCAGTGCTTCATGTTTCCTTTATTTGATTCCATTTAACAAGTATTTATTTAAGCATCAACTATTGGCAAGGCACTAAGCATGCAGAGACAATATGAAAAAAAAATGTTTTGTCCCAATGGACTTGTATTCTACAGAGATGCAGCATTTACACCCATATTTAAGTAAGATTATTAACAGTAGTTTACTAAGTATCCACCATGTACCAGGCTCTAAGTTAGGTGTTAGAGATCCAGAGGCAAAAATGCAATGGTCCTAGGCCTCAAGGGGCTTCACTTCTTATATAATGTGTTCTCATGAAGTGACAAGTCGTCTAGTCATCTAGCAGTGATGGTGAACCTTTTAGAGGTAGAGTGCCAGGCCCTGCCCCACCCTAAGCCCCAGACGATGTGCTGTGCCCCTCTCCCCCTTACCTCACACAGGGGAGGGAGGAAGTAGTCCCATTGGTTTGCTGGGAAGAAGGGCATGTGATGTGAAAAAATGTTGTCAGACTGTGGAAAGGAAGAGGGAAGCAGCTCTGCCCAAGTTTATCTGCCTTTCTAATAATGAACTGGAGTAGGCAGGACAGGGGGTGAACAGGGTGGCCTAGTGCACAGAGAGTGCACCTGTACCATAGGTTCACCATCACTGGTCTAGCTGATATATTTAGGGGGAAACTTGAGGCAAAAGAGCTAGGGAGAAAAAAAGAAGTCTGAGTCCTCATCTGGAATGGCCAACATGTTTCATCACAGAGAAAAGGAAATATTTTATGTAGCCATAAAATGTTAACCTGTGTAAAATATTAATACAGTGATTATATCCTGCCTTCTTCCAGGAACTGAGAGGATTTAATAGACCTCATTAATTCTTTGACTACTTCAGTGGAGGAAAGAGCCAATGCCACCATTCTTGTTTTAAGTAGAAGGGAATGCAAATAGAGCACACCTGGAAAAAGCTGGTCATAGTGAAAATCTTAATGGCAGGACTAATTCAACTTCAGGAAGAGCTTCTATAGGACTGCTATAACCTAATTTGGTCAATTATGTGAGACTCTGAGTTTCATGGGTCTAGAGCTATAAGAGATATTAGTTGTCATTTATTCCATCCTCTTCATGTTACGGATCAGGAAACTGAAGCCCAGAGATATGAGGGGCTTTCTTAAGGTCAGGCAGGAAATAAATGTGACATTGTGGTTTCCAGCTGATGTCATTAATTATAGATAAAGAGCTGAAAGGGACCTCAGAGATTATCTAGTTCAATTTCCTTTCTTTTACGCGTAGAAAATTGTCTTCCAGGAAATTCCAAATCCTTACCTAGTATCAGTCAAGTGATAAGCATTAAGGAGAGCACTTGAACCTAGGACATCTGACTCTATTGCCAGTCCTCTTCTTACTCTATTCCATTTAGATTTGTTAATTTGCTACTTAATACTCTGGAAATATATCAAAGTAAGAGTTTCTGCCTTAGAAAATAAGTCTTTTTAAAATAGCCCTGACTCCCCATTGACTATATTCCACTTCTTGTTAAGTAGAAGCCCATTAAGGAACTCCATCCTTAATAAGGGCTGACCATATGCCATACTATTCAGATAAAAGGGGGACATCAGAGGCCACATAGTTCAACCTCTTCATCTGCAAGATGGGGAAACTGAGATTTAGGAAGGCTCAGACTTGCTCAAGGTCGCAAAGATTATAAGTGCCAAAGGAAGGATTTGAACAGATGTCCTTTGTCCACAGAGCCAGAATGCTGTGGAATGAGAATGTTTACAATGAAGTTCTGGGGCAGAGTATTTGGAGAGCATTTCATGGTCAAGTGGGTATGCTGTGTTGTGCTTTTTGGTGCAGAGGTACCTATAAGGAAGGATCACCACTGGAAAAAATCCCCTTCTGATAAATGAAGACAGCTCTACTGAGTCTGTGCTTGAAGTAGCTCTCTCTTAGACTGATCATGAAGCTGTCAGAAAACCAGTGCTTTAATCAAGCTGGCCTCTAGCTCTAGGCCCCATGCTCCCAAGAAATGGTTTAAAAGACCTATTTTCCAGGGCAGAGACCCTAACTTTGATACATTTCCAGGGTGTTAAGTAGCAAATTAACAAATTTTAAGGATGCTGAAATGGATACCTGTGGTAGATAGAGCTATTTTCAGTGAGACTCGGGCTGAATTTCAAAGGCCATTTTTCTTCTCTCCCAGGTTGCAATGCACCTCACTCAAAATGCATATATATATATCATTTCATACATGTTGAAGGATTAATTATAAATGTTGAATTTTTACCGAGGCCCCCACATTTCTTCCAGGGGAATAGAGGGTTCTTAAGAACTACAAACTTAAATCAAGTTCTGCTTTCCAATGAGAAAAAAAAATCTGACATCAAGTTCTTAGAGAGGATCCTGAGGGTATGACTTCAATACTTCTATAATTTTGTCCATATGAGGAGCGCTCCATCTGAATCTTAGTGGATGGTCTTTAAGAGCTGCTGCGGCCAAAAATATCATAGAATCTTAGTGCTGGAAAAGATTTCAGAGATCCTCTAATCCAATCTCATCATATAACAGGTAAGGAAACTGAGGCTTAGAGAAATTAAGTGACAGGATCATAGGCTCTTGATTTAGAGCTGAAAGGGGCCTTAGGAACCATTTGAGCCAATACTCTTCTTATAGAGAAGAGGACTGAGGCCCAGAGAGGTAAGGGGGGTATCAAAGGCTCATAAATTTAGAGCTAGAAAGAATCTTAAGGGTTATATGGTCCAGCCGCTTCCTGTTATGTGTGAGCAAATTAATGCTCTGAGAATGGAAGTGATTTCTCCATATCATCCAGAAAATAAATGATAGAAGCATTTGAATCTAGATTCTTTGCCTCCAAATTCAGCACTCTACTCTACCACATTTCATTTAAGGTTCTTTGTCCTACTAAAGGGGTCTGGTATCCTTTTTAAACAGAGAATCATTGATCTAGAGTTAAAAAGTACCTCTGAGGCCATATAGTCCAATCCCCCATTTGGTAGAGGATTAGGGAGGATAAATAACTTGCCCAAGGTCACACAGGTATGCTTCAGAAACAACATTTGAACCCAAGTCTTCTTTCCCCAGAATTAGCACTCCTTTCTCCCTCCAGGGGTAAAGGCTGGAATATGATATTCCTTTCAATCAGTTCATGTTTTTTTCCTATTCTTATACTAAACAGTGCTTAATACTTCCTGATACATTTAAAGATAATGGGGTTCATGTCTTACAATAGATTTCTCATGACTTCTTTCCAAAGGTTATTTTCTGTAGCCTCGGTAATGGGCTACTCTTTTCTAGGAGTTATATTGGCCCACTGGAGAAACGTCATTGGAGGAGTAAAGGAAGAGTTACACACATTTATCCATTTAATGTTGGCAGAGGGTTTAACATGGATCATCTGATCAGAACTTTACAACAACACTTAAAGGTAGGTACTACAGTTGGTAAAGCTTCCATTATTCCAATAAAGTTTTGATATGTCATCTCCCTCTACCAAGAAACACCACCAGTGGCTTTCTATTACCTCTAGGATCAAATGCAAACTCCTCAATTTTCAACAGTTAAAGCTCTTCATATCCTACCCCTTCCTACCTTTCCAGCCTTTTAACACTTGACTCCCTTCCAAGGGATCCAAGACAAAGTTGGTCCTTGAACCCAAAGCTATATTCTCTCTCTTTGCCTTTGTACTATCTGTCTCCTCCTATCTGGAATGGTCTTCCTTCTCACTTTCAACTCTTAAGAACTATGACTGCCTTGAAGATACAACTTGTGTAATTAGAATCTGTTCCCCTAAAAACTGCCATCTCCAGCAAAACTATGATTCCCAGAACCCCACTCGCTTCCTGTCATTATGTGCTGAGGTAGACAGGATATAAACTGGGTGGAGATCTGACTCTCTCTCTCTTTCCTTCCCGTAGTGGTGAGGGTTTTTGAGCAGGTAGAAAAATTTAGTCACTTGGTTCTATTTTGTCAAATAATAAACTTTATAAAACTAATACTTGAAATATTGGACATTAATTTAAATATCACAACCTCAAATATTGTCTTTTTTTTAAACCCTTACCTTCCACCTTAGAGTCAATACTGTGTATTGGTTCCAAGGCAGAAGAGTGGTAAGGGCTAGGCAATGGGGGTTAAGTGACTTGCCCAGGGTCATCCAGCTGGGAAGTATCTGAGACCAGATTTGAACCTACGATACAAACCTACGACTACAATCTCTAGGTCTGGCTCTCAATTCACTAAATTACACATCTGCACTCTAAATTGTCTTCTACAGGAGGCTCTTCCTAGGCCCCCAGCCATCCACTCTAATGTTAGCTTCTTCCACTTGATATATATATATATATATATATATATATATATGTTTATATATTTATCATATATAAACATATATATATATTTAAATATACACATATATAATAATATTGCAATATGTCCCAAAAAGTCTTTGAGCAGATTTAAACTTTAAGAGTTTAATTCTTCACCAGTCTTTTGGAACACCCTGGATGATTAGTCCTACATTTTAATATGGGATTTTATACATATACTCTGATTATTCAATTAGCATCTCTGTCTTGTGTCTCCCAGTAATATGTGAACATAGGTTGCTTTTGTCTTTCTTTGTACGCCCAGAGCTTAGTTCAAGGCCTAAGGGCTCATCATAAGTATATAATATATTGATTAATAAATAATTATTAGGCAACTACTATGTTCCAGACAGAGCCCTAAGTGCTGGGGATAAAAAAAATGACAAAAACACAGTCCCTATCCTCTAGGAGCTTTCAAGTTAATCAGGTAGGTAACCCAAATGCACAATACACATATATGCAGATCTGTATATACATGTATGCATCGAAGTTATGTATGTAGTTATACATGTATATATTTATACATGTACACGTGTGTGAAAATTTACAGAGAGTGGGAGGAGAAAAAGCAAGTAATCATTGCAAAACTATTTAATAATGAACTACTATGGGCTGGACAATTGGCATCATGTTAAGCTCTGGCTTGCCTCCCAATTGAGATCTAAACCCAGATCATCCCAGGTCCCATTTTACTACATTTTCTATTTTACCTGTTGTTTCTCAGTAGACATTTGGGTGTGACTTTGGAATTTTTTATCATTAAGAATAAGAAAATGATTATGCCAATACACCAGCTGTAGCCCAAACATGCCCTGCTCTCGATAGGATACTCCCCCTCCCCGTAAGGATAAATCCACATTCTTTTCCTGATAACTGTGGCACTGCTTCAATTTCACAACCCAGTAGTTCGCACACCACCTGCATTCTAAGAGAGAATTGAATAATTGATCCAAAGTAATGAGTGGAGACACTGAGCTAGATAAAGTCAGTAGCATGATACCACTTAAACAAGCATCATTGGGATGACCAAGGATGTGTGCTTGGTATGATTAAAAATTCATTTGAATACAGACTTAACTGGCTCTGCTTTCACATTCTGAATTCTTAGAGAGCACATCACTTTACAGTGACCATTTCTGGGTGTATGCACAGTATTATTTGTAATTCAATTTAACTTGATCAGCATAAACTAAGTTCTTGCTTTGTGTAATTATGGCAAAGGATATACAAAGATAAAAATGAATTGGGTCCTTCCCTCAAGGTGTTTGCATTTGATAGAAAACTGCTTTCTTGTAAGTCAGGTAGGGGTACGTTTAATGAAAGTGTTTTAAATTTGTGCTGATTCTGGACAATCACAAATCTGCACTGGATTCTTAAGGAAGCATTGTTATCCCAGAGAAATCTGAGAAAAGTAAATGGTCTAGCTTAGAACAACAATGACCATAATTGGTCAGGATACACTGTAAAGTGAGGAGGGAGAAGAGAGAACTAGTTAGGTCACATTATGTTGGCATTAATTTTGGTTCCCAGAACTGGCATCTTCTAATCAATTTGCAGATTCAGAATTCAAAAGTATTCAAGAAGGAATTAAGAAAATCCGTTGAGCAGGAGGGAAGGCCCTGGCACATCAAGAAGTCATTTTGGGCAGGACCATGCAATGGAAGAGAACCAGGGAAGAGAAAGTGGGACATGTGGTAGTCTCCTTTTTTCACAAATCATTCTTGCTAACTAGGGGCTCAGTTCACCTGTGTCTATTCTATTCCTAATATTTAAATTTACCAAATGCTTAAATTGCATATTATTTAAAAATCATTAGTTTAAATTTTGTATCCTCTAAAATGTCACTGCCCTGGAGTAAATCCTCAGTTACTTTACTCTACTTATAGTTCTTGATACTTGAAGATATACACTGAAGTTCTGAGCCATGATGCCATATTATTTTTGCAAATGACATCACTATCTTTCTATCTATCCATTCATTATGCATATATGCACATGTATATTAAGCACATATACATATGGAGATATAGATATAGATATAGATATAGATATAGATATAGATATAGATATAGATATAGATATTGATATAGATATTGATATAGATATAGAGACAGACAGACACAGACAGAGACAGAGACAGAAGACAGAGACCAAGTTAACTTTTATTATTTGCAACTATATGGGGAGAACAGTGCTATTTCATTTGTCCAGAAGAGGTCAGTGGTAGAAGTCAGAATATTTGGAAAAATGCACTCTTCTAATTGCATTTAAAGTCCTTCAGGAAAACTTTTCAAATGGTCACTTGTTTGTTTTCCAAGTATAAGTGATATTCTATACCAGAGAATTGAACCAAAAAATATTGGTTTAATTCATTCCATTCTTTATGGCTCACCCAAAGTGAGGGGTTACTTGAAGAAAAATCTTCTATACTTTGGTGAATGTTTAATCCTTTGATGCTATTTTAATTTTGAAGTCATGTTTTGGATTTGTGCATAAAATGGAAGTTTTTGTGCAAATTAAATGATGAAAGCACTAAAAAGAATCTCTTGGCATTCTCTTCTGAGACATATCCAAGAAATACTATTTGTACTCCTGCCTCTTTGGTCCACTGACATGCAGACTTCCATCCCTGGGACCCTGGGATCTGATTGGTAAAGCTTTCATTTTATTTCCTCTAATGCTATACCTAGAAGAATCATTTCCCAGTTACCTCTGAGCCTGACTTTTCTAACTCATTACCTTTTTTCTTCATTTTTAAAAACGTTTTTTCCATGGTTACATCATTCTTGTTGTCTTCCTCCACTCTTTCCTCACCCCTCCCAGGATTGACAATCAATTTCACTTGGTTTTATATATATATATATATATAATTATTATTACTCAATATAATTATTATTACTCAATACTTATTTTCATGTTATTCATTTTTGTAATAGAGTAATCTTTTAAAACCCAAACTCCAAACAATATACCCATATAAACAAATGACAAATCATATATTTTCTTCTGGATTTCTACTCCCACAGTTCTTTCTCCAGATGTGGATAGAATGCTATCATATCTTCAAAGAGTGATAATTTAGTTTCCCCATTACCTGCCTTAATTCTTTCAATTTATTTTTCTTCTTTAATTGCTAAAGCTAACATTTATAGTACAGTATTAAATAATAGCGGTTATCGTAGACATCCTTGCTTCACTCCTGATCTTATTAGAAAAGCTTATATGTATCACCACTGCAGAAGATACTTGCTGATTATTTTAAACAAATACTCCTTTTTTTAAGGAAAGGCCCTTTTATTCCTTTACTTTCTAGTGTTTTCAATAAGAATGAGTGCTGTATTCTATCAAAGGCTATTTCTATTAAGATAATCACGTGATTTCTGTTAGTATGATTATTGATATGGCCAATTATGTGGGTAGTTTTCCTAATATTAAGCCAGCCTTGCATTCCTGGTATAAATCCTATCTGGTCACACTGAGTAATCCTTGTAATAACTTGCTACATTCTCCTTGATAGTTTTTTTTTTTTATTTAAGATTTTTGCATCTATGTTCATTAAGGAGATTCCCTATAGTTTTCTTTCTTTGTTTTTATTCTGTCTGGATCAGGTATCAGTATCATATTTGTGTCATAAAATGAATTCGGTAAGACTCCTTTTCTTATTTTGTCAAATAGTTTGTATATTATTGGGACTAGTCCTTTAAATGTTTGATAGAATTCACTTGTGAATCCATCTGTCCCTGGGGCTGTTTTTCCTGGAGAGCTCATTAATGGCTTGTTCAATTTCTTTTTCTGACATAGGATTATTTCAGTATTCTATTTCCTCTTTTGTTAATCTAGGCAATTTATATTTTTGTAAATATTCATGCATTTCACCCAAATTGTCATATTTATTGTCATATAATTGAGCAAAATAGCTCCCAATAATTGCCTTAATTGCCTCCTCATTAGAGGTGTAATCCCTCCTTTCATTTTTTATACTGATCATTTCAGTCTCTTCTTTCTTTTTTAATTAAATTAACCAGTACTTTATCTATTTTGTTTTTTTTAAAGAACCAACTCCTAGTCATATTTATTAGTTCAATAGTTCTTTTATTTTCAAATTATTAATTTCTTCCTTGATTTTTAAGATTTCCAATTTAGTCTTTATCTAGGGATTTTTAATTTTTTCTAGTTTTGTTTTAGTTGCATGCCCAATACATTGATCTCCCCTTTCTCTATTTTGTTAATATAGGCATTCAGGGATATATATCTTCCTCTAAGTACTGCTTTGGATGTATCCCAAAAATTCTGATATGTTTTCTCCTCATTGTCAATCTTCAGTGAAAACAGTAATTGTTTCTATAGTTTGTTCTTTAACCCACCAATTTTGAAGAATTAGATTATTTCATTTCCTATTAGTTTTTAATTTACTTCTCCATGAACCCTTATTAATTATATTTTCATCACATCTCTAGTTATCTTTTATTGTTATTTTTCTCTATTAAAATATAAACTCCTTGAGGACAGGACCTGTCAGAACATAGCCCACTACATGATAAATGCTTAATTCATGCTTTCTTTATTTGTTCAACATTTCATCTCTTCTCTAAACCTTTCCTAACTTTGTGTTTCCTTGAGGTCAAATCCCATGAAATGTGTATGCTAACTCTGATCTGAAAATAGGGAGATGGAAAAGTGTTTTGAAATGATGTTTACTTTTGTTTTCCTGACACTTCTACATATGTCATAACAACTTATTCCTAGTATAATTTTTTCATGGACTTTAGAAACTCCGAGATATGTAGTACACAAGACAAAGAATTTCACTATTCAAGAAATCTTAAACAAAGAGCATCAAGACATTAACTGACTTTTTCTAAAACATTAAAAGCAAAAATACTCATTAAAAAGTGGACTTAGAAGTTCAAGCTATGTTATTATATTACCCTTGAGAAGGGACCATTTGGATCAATGGAGTTGGCAATACTGCAAAATTAAGCAAAGTACATCATCTAAGGTTGTCATTTTCCATTTGGCATTCCACCTCTTGTGATGGTCCTTATCTTCACATTATAACAAAGAAGGATAGAGAACCTGTTCATCACTTTATTTGAAAAGAAAGAATCTGTTTATGTTTTCTCCCTCACTGTCCAACAGAATGTAAGACTTCATGAATGCAGGAACCATTTCTTTTTAGTCTTTGTATTTTCAGAGTCACAGTGAATAAGGTAAATATTCTTAACTCTTTTGTGTATCATGGACTCTTTTGGAAGACTGGTGAACCATATAGAGCACTTCTTAGGAGATTAATAACTGAAAGAGATACTAAATTTCCATTAGAATTTATTAAAAATAAGCATATAGCTTTTTTCCCATCTAAGTTAACATAAACCCTGAAATCTACCCTTAGAACCTAGGATAAATTCCCTTTCATAGTTACTTTAAATGCTTTTTAATTGATTCAATTCAAATTAGCTTACTGGGAAGCTGTAGTATTTGGACAAAAAAGCTACATACTAACTGATACTAAGGTTTTTCTAATTGTTAACTATTTAAAAGACTATCCCAACAAAGGACATTGACATTTCAGTAGTAACCTTTTGATTGAAAGGAATAGAGATTTGATGACAGCAGTATGGGTATCTGCCATGGGCTGGTGAGAAGACTCTGGGAGGTGAAAGGGGAGAGTCCTTCCAAGAGGCACCCGTATCACCCCACACAGGCAATTGAATGTGTGAAATCATCCATAGGGACAAAGTCTCTAAGATGAAGAAACATAAGTCATAAATGCTTGAATTGTGGGAACCTTCCCTGAGAATATAAGTTTACAGGAAGGACTTAATGTTTTATCACATCTTTACCAATTCACCTTTTAAAAAATTACTTAGAAAATATAACAATTCCTTTATGTCCAAAGGACTTTAAAAGGCTTTTTGCCCTTTTATCTAATTATACCATTGCTGGGTTTGGACCCCAAAGAGATAATAAGGAAAAAAGACCTGTACAAAAATATTTATAGCTTCACTCTGGGGTGGGAAAAATTGGAAAATGAGGGGATGCCCGTCGATTTGGGAATGGTTGAACAAATTGTGGTATATGTTGGTGATGGAATACTATTGTGCTAAAAGGAATAATGAACTGTAGGAATTCCATGTGAACTGGAAAGACCTGCAGAAATTGATGCAGAGTAAAAGGAGCAGAGTCAGAAGAACATTATAAACAGAGACTGATACACTGTGGCACAGTCGAACATAATGGACTTCTCTACTAGAAGCAATGCAATGATATAGGAAAATTCTGCGGAACTTGTGAGAAAGAAGATATCCAGGTCCAGAGAAAGAATTGTGGGAGTAGAAACACAGAAAAAAAAAAAAACATTTGCTTGATCACGTTGGGGATATGACTGGGTATGTAGACTCTAAAGGATCATGCTATTAACAACATTAATAATATGGAAATTGTTTCTTGACAAATGATATAGGTAAAATCTAATGCAATTGCTCATTGGCTATGGGAGGTGAGGGAGGTAAAGAACATGAATCATGTAACCAAGGAAAGTATCCTCAATTAAACAAACAAACAAATAAATGAATGAATAAAGAAAGAAAAAATATAATCATTTCTTAAACTCTTATCCTATCAGAAAATTCCTAAGGTCTCTAGTGAATGGAATTCCTCAGTCAATCTGGTTCTGGCTCCTTTTTGCCACTTATTTTCTGCATGACAGCCAGCTGAGATAGGCAACATGGCCCACTATGGAATGAACATTGTCCAAAAACATTGAATGGAATTGTTGCTGCTGATGCTCTTGTTACCGCTGCTGCTTAGTTTTATAAAGATTCTGCCATGAAAAAGGATTCCTGAGACACAACTATTGTGACTCACAACGTATTTCTCTTTCTCAAGGACCTGTATTCAAAGGTTACACAAGTGTCTGATTAAATGAAGTGTAAGATTGGGTCTGGTTCTGTGAGGAAGATGGCCTTGCCTTTAACATTATCTTGGGTCATATAGAATCATTCATTAGATTTGCATTGCAGATGATATGCCATAGACCTCCCTGTCTCTCAGGGAAAATGAGCTAATTTGTCCAAGAAAGAAGGACCGACCCATATGGATGAATGTGGACCAAAGATAATTAACTTAACCAAAACCTTTGAGGAAAATATCAGCAGCTGATTCAAACAAGAAAGGACAATGATTGATGATGAGTTAGGCATTAAATTAGCAACTAAGACTTGGCTTTAACATTTTCTAGTGATGTGATTTTGAGCAAGTAATCTAATACCTAAGGCACTCACTTTCCTCATCCACAAAATGGGAATTGTATTTCTATTCCCTCTTTCCATGGGTCAGAGAAAAGATAAAATTTACATTTATGTACATATGAACATACATAAAAATACATATGAGACAAGTAAAATTTTGTCATATCTAGAGCAATTTACAAATAAAGACAATCATTAATAACAATTATTATGTTTTAGGTAAATTGAGAGTTTTTTAATAGAATATTACCACCTACTCTAGAAAACTCTGGATCTCTCATTCTCTCGTTTATTTAATTTCTCCCTTGGATTTTATCTTTATGCTTCTGTTTAGTTCTTCCTCTTTCATAAAAATCCTCCTCTGATTTTTTCATCATGGTATAAAAATGACCCTGCGTTCTCAAAGTTTGTGCCAACAGAGTTCTAACTGGTAAGTTCTATCATGTTGGAAAGGCTTGGTCCCAGTGATAGATAATATCTGTTTTCTGAGGGGAAGAAAAAGGGTACAGTGGGAAAAAATGTTGGATTTAAAGTCAGATGAACTAGATTTGAATCTTGTCCTGCTATATGCTACCTGTGGCCATAAGCAAGTCATTTAATTTCTCTTGACCTTAATATTTACATCTGTAAAATAAGAGAAATATACAAGATGATATTTGAGGTCTCCGCCTCTTCTTCTAAGTCTAACATTCTTAGCCTAGCTATGTACAAAGTGATTACAGCAGAATGGACACTTGGCAATGGATTCTTTGGCTCATAAAACAAAGAAATATAAAAAGAGCCCTATTGTCCTCTCTTATCCCTTTCAACTTCTGCAGTGTCACAAAGTGATGACAAAAGGAGCAGGCAGTGCAAAGCATCACTATCAACAGTGTTTGAAAACAACAAATCTTATGACATTGCCTGTTAATCTAAAAATGTAGGGAAGGATTAGAGGCCAAGAGTTCAATTAAGAGGCCTTTGTTGTAGTCCAGGAATGAGGTGGTAGGGATCTGAATGAGGGTGGCAATAGTAGAAATGGAAAGGAGGAGATTGAGCAATTTTGAACTTAAACAGAAAATCAATGAAGTCAAATAAATGTAGACAGAGAAGCAAATACATAACCACTTTGAAAGAATAAAGATAGCATATCATAGAAAGTGTCTTATAAACATGTCAAGTCACTACATCAAACAGGTACCATGGAAGAAGTTTTGGCCTAAAACAGTCAATAGTAACTGAAGCAGACGGAGTCAATCAAGACATACAACCACCCATCCCACTGAGAGATAATTATGACAAGAGTGTTGGCTAAGAATAAACAAGCATCTGCATATATCCAGCCCTTCAGATCAGTCTTAATGAGCCTCAGTTTAAAAAGATCTTGTCCTCTGGTCCAGAGGCATTCTTCAGCACAGTACCTAACATCTGTCTTCATCCTTTAAAAAAGTCATTTTTTTTATTTTAAAAGAAAAGGTCAATAGAGAAGTTAATGAATGACTGTGATTTGTACTTTCCTGGAACTCCCTGCTCAAAAACCCTTATTGGCTCCTTTTGGTCTCTGTGATAAAAACCAGTCCCCTGATTTGATCTTTAAAGCACTTTGAAATCTGGCTCCAACCTACCTTTACAGTCTTATTTCATATCAGTCCCCTTCACCCATTCTCCATTCTAGCCATATCAGTTCAATTGCCATTCCCCAAACTCACTTGATAATACTTTATCAGAGCCAGATGTGTTACAAATTATCTTCTAATTCATTCTTAAGTAGAAATATGAATAAATCTCAACTGTTTAATGGTTGGTTTGTCCCTCTATATGGGGCATTAGCCTAAGTAGATTTCCTTAAAATAGGAAAGATGATTCTCTTAGTTGAAGGAGTGCAGTCCTTTGATGCTGAATAACTTGGCCTTAGTTAACTAGGGCTTTGATACAGTGTGAGTCAGGAAACTAAAGAGAAAAGTTAGGGAATCATCTAGAATTAAAATTAGGTAGAGGGCCAAATTGAGTCATGCAGATATCAGACTATAGGCTGAAGCAAAGGGGGAAAAACCCAGAATGTCAAATAGAAAATCCATCAAGTCAAAATCCAGAGGGAGGGGGCCAAGGCAAAAAACTGTAGCACAATAGTACCAGAGAAGGAAACATGGTTAGTCCCTTAGTATCTCCTCTTTCTCCTGTCTCAGCTCACTGTTTAACTTCTGTGTGTTTGGTCTACCTACTTCCATTTGGATACCAAATGCAGGGATATTGTGTACAGGAAAGGATAATTAAAGGTGGAGATTCCATTATTCAACTCTCCTTGTAGTGATATTGATGTTCCCATCTTGGGCTCATGTCAATTGTCAGTAGAGTAACACTCCAGCAATTAAAAGCAGTCTTTGCCACTCTTCAATTAGAAAATGATCCTAATTTCTATTTTGAAAGTCTTGTATTATTTGTTAGAATTCCAGTGAAGCCTAATCTTGCTATTATTTTATTCCTGTCCACTGAAAATCTGAAATACACAGTAGGTACATAATAAATGTGAGCTGAATTGATCTGAATAAAACTGCTGGTTAAATTTTCTAAATGTACAAAGTACCATGTGATTATGGAAATATTGTTAGATTGTTAGATTGATTTCTAGGTTTATTTCTTGACCTTAGTTTAGAAACAACTTTTTCTTATAGAATTTAATCATTCAGTGGATATTTATTTTGCATGTATTATAAATAAGGTATGCTAATTAAGCACTATGAAAGATTCTGAAATGCATAAGGCACATTGCTTGCCCTGACGAAGATTACAATCTAACCTGGGAGACAGGGCATACATAAGAAAACACTAGAGAAAATACACATTAAACACTCTAGGGTTTCAGCGGAAAAGGAGATTACTGTGGAGGGGCAGGGAAGACTTCAAAAATACAAATATGATTTGGGCTAGTCCTTGAAAGATTACTAAATAAATTCAGAAATCTCACCAAAAATTCTGGAAAGACTTCAATTAAGTGATGCAAAGTGAAGGGAACAGAACCATGAAAATGTTGTACTCAGTAACAACAATAATGAATGATGATTCTGTGAATGACTTCACTACTATCAAAAGGCAAGCAACTAGTACAACTTTAAGAAATTCATGACAAAAAAAAAGGATATCCACTGCCATAGAAGGAATAGATTCCAAATACAAATTGAAACATATCCGTTTTACATTATTTCCTCCAAGAATTTTCCCTAATGTAAACAAATAATATGTGTCATTTCACAACATGATGAACATGGAAATATATAGTATGACAATAGGTGTACAACCTATATCATATTACCTGCCTTCTTGGGAAGGGGAATGGATGGGAGGGAGAGAGAGAACATAGAGTAAAAAAATCAGAAAATGAATATTAAAAATTATAAGGACATGTCATCTGGAAAAAATTGGGAACATTAAAAAAAGATTCAGATACCAAATGTTTGGTAGATATATTATCTCAATGGACTGGATGTTTATTTAACCCATTTATGCCAGCTTATCCTATGAACTATGAGATTCTTGCTTATGTCCTCCTAAAAATTCTCTACAAGGCATCTACAAATCCACTCAGTGTGTTAGAGATCTTTCCCTTTCTCTTGCTATTAGGAGCCTATCAGTAAAATCCTTGGACATGCCACTTGTCATCCCTTGCCTTGTCCACATGATCAATCCATCTTCTCTAATTCTCATATACTTTTAAATAATTTTAATTTAATTGATTAAGAAAATTTTCCATGGTTACATTATTCATGTTCTTTCTCTTCCCTCCTCGCACCCCCCTCTCATAGCCAACGCTCAGCTCAATTCCACTGTGTTTTACATGTATCATTGATTAAGATCTGTTTCCATATTAGTGATATTTGCACTAGCGTGATCATTTAGAGTCTACATCCCCAATCATGCCCATCAACTCATGTGATCAAGCAGTTGATTTTCTTCTCTGTTTCTACTCCCACAGTTCTTTCTCTGGATATGGACAGCATAAGCATCCTTTCTCATAGGTTCCTCAGAATTCTCTGGGATCATTGCATTGCTGATAGTATAGAAGTCCACTACATTCAGTTGTGCCACAGTGTATCCATCTCTCTGTATAAGGTTCTCCTGGTTCTGCTCCTTTCACTCTGCATCAGTTCCTGGAGGTAATTCCAATTCACATGGAATTCCTCCAGTTCATTATTCCTTTGGGTGCAATAGTATTCCATCATCAACAGATACCACAATTGTTTATCCATTCCTCAATTGAAGGGCATCCCCTCATTTTCCAATTTTTTGCTACCATGATGAGTGTGTCTATAAATACTTTTGTACAGGTCTTTTTCCTTATTATCTCCTTGAGGTATAAACTCAGTAATGGTATGGCTGGATCAAAAGGGAGGCAGTATTTTAGAGCCCTTTGGGCATAGTTACAAATTGCCCTCCAGAATGCTTGGATCAAATTCACAACTCTACCAGCAATGCATTAATATCCCAACTTTGCCACATCCCCTCCAACATGCATTACTTTCCTTTGCTGTCATGTTAGTCAATCTGCTAGGTGTGAAGTGGTACCTCAGAGTTATTTTGATTTGTCTTTCTCTAATTATAAAAGAGTTAGAACACATTTTCATGTGCTTATTAATAGTTTTGATTTCTTTATCTGAAAATTGCCTGTTCACGTCCCTTGCACATTTATTAATTGGGGAATGGTTTGATTTTTTTGTCCAATTGATTTAACTCCTTATATATTTGAGTAATTAGACCTTTGTCAGAGGTTTTTGTTATGAAGATATTTTCCCCAGTTTGTTGCTTCCCATCTTATTTTGTTTGCATGAATTTGCATTGATTTTGTTTTTATAAAAGCTTTTTAATTTAATATAACCAAAATTATTTATTTTACGTGTTTGTAATTTTTTCTAACTTGCTTGGTCTTAATTTTTTCTCTTTCCCAAAGATCTGACAGGTTTACTATTCCATGTTCACCTAATTTACTTATAGTTTCCTTCTTTATATTCAAGTCATTCATCCATTCTGAATTTATCTTGGTGTAGGGTATGAGTTGTTGATCTAAATCATACCGTTTTCCAATGTTCCCAGCAATTTTTGTCAAATAGTGAATTTTTGTCCCAAAAGCTGGGATCTTTGGGTTTATTATAGGCTGTCTTTCTGAGATAACTTACCCCAAGCCTATTCCACTGATCCTCCCTTCTTTTTCTTAGCCAGTACCATATTGTTTTGATGATCACTGCTTTATAGTACAATTTAGGATCTGGTACTGCTAGGCCACTTTCTTTCATTTTTTTTCATTAATTCCATTGATATTCTTGATCTTTTGTTCTTCCAAATGAACATTGTTATAGTTTTTTTTGTCTAATTCAGTAAAAAAAGGTTCTTGGTAGTTTGATAGGATAGCACTAACTAAGTAAATTAATTTATATACAATAGTCATTTTTATTATGTTAGTTTGGATAATTGTGTTGAAAGTGTTTTGATAGTTTTATTTGTATAGTTCCTGTGTTTGTCTTTGCAGATAGATTCCTAAGTATTTCATATTGTCTGATATGATTTTAAATGGAATTTCTCTTTCTAACTCCTGCTGCTTGAATGTGTTGGAAATATATAGAAATGCTTTATGTGGGTTTATTTTGTATCCTGCAACTTTGCTAAAATTGTTGATTATTTCCACTAGTATTTTGGTTGATTCTCTAAGATTCTTTAAGTAGACCATCATATCTGCAAAGATGCTTGGTCTTCTCATTTTATTGCCTATTTTAACAACTTTAATTTATTTTTCTTCTCTAATTGCTACTGCTAATTTTTCCACTACAAAACAATAGAGGTAGTAATGGATATCCTTGTTTCATTCCTGATATTATTGGGAATGCTTCTAATTTGTCCCCATTGCAGATGATGCTTGCTGATGGTTTTAGATATATACTGTTTATTATTTTTAGGAAAGACCCTTCTATTCCTATACTTTCTAGAGTTTTCAATAGGGATGAGTATTGTATTTTGTCAAAGGCTTTTTCTTCTTCTATTGAGATAATCTTGTGATTTTTATTGGGTTGGTTGTTGATATGGTCAATTATGTGGATGGTTTTCCTAATATTGAACCATCCTTGTATTCTTGGTATAAATTCCACCTGATCATAGTGAATAACCCTCCTGGGTTATTCCACTTGCTGGAGTCTTTTTCCTAGTATTCTACTTAAGTTTTTGCATCTAAGTTCATTGATGAGATTGGTCTGTAGTTTTCTTTCTCTGTTTTTTATCTGCCTGGCTTCGGAATTAGTACCATATTTGTGTCATAAAAGGAGTTTGGTAGAACTCCTTCTTTGCTTTTTATGTCAAATAGTTTGTTTAGGATTGAGATTAGTTTCACATAATTTTTTATCTCTTTTACTCCTATTCATCTTTGGAAGTCCTCAATGTTTATATATATAACAGCTGCTTAGATGAGCCTCTTCATTGCTCTTCACTATGTGATATTCATTTCCAAAATTTCAGACTCTATTATTTTTCCATGCCTTGATTATGCAATTATATCAGTAAAACATTAGTGTTAAAAAGAGATTGGCTTTTGACTCTTAGAGAAGTATAGGGCTATAAAAGCAATTTTGTAGTTTCCTAAAGGCAATCCAGATTTCTCTCCATCAATATAATTCTGGGTCCAACTAGATATCCATTTGTTTAGTTTATCCTTTATATAAATAATAATGGATCAACTCTATAGTTTCCCCATCCAACTTTATGTCATCATCTGTGCAAAAAAACATTTTTCATCCAGTTGGTCTTTCTTGTGTAGAATATCAGCACAACCTCTATTGTATAAGTGGTGATTTATGTCTTTCATGGAACTTTGAAATGTTACCAGACTTGATACAATCAAAACAGGGTGATTTGCAACCATGTACTTGTGAATCCTTCTTCAACTTCTATGTGATGTTTGATTTCTTCTGTCACAAGAATGTGACATTATCATGTATATATCTCTGTGCTTTATTTCTTCTCTGATATTTCTGGCCAGAGGATACTTAACATGGCTTTTATTTCCCTTCTCTTTTTAGAAGCAAACCATGTCATAATGGATGGAAATCTAGCTTTGAAATCAGGAAGACCTGAGGTCACATCAGAATTCTGAAAAATATTGGCTATGTGACTCTGACCATCTCTTAACTGTTCAGTTCCCTAGGCATCTTGCTAAAACTGTTACACCTGCACTGATAGAGGGAGTTTCCATACCCAGACATTCTTTACACCAATGAAATCATAGGTCTAGATCTCTATTCCTTTATCTATTAAGAAATCTTGAAAAGTTTCTCATAGTAGATTCAATAGGTAGAAAAAATAATGAAGATAGTATCAATATGTTTGGTGGGGTCAAGAGGATGTGAATTGAAATCTAAGTGACTGGTGCCAGCTCTCAATTAAATGGTAGAATTTACAAGGCATGTTCATTGATGGTAACAATCCAGTGATGTCTGTCTTTGCTATTATTTTATTCTCCTGCTACAGAAAAAGAAGTGATACAGGCTCAGAGATGGGAGGTCCTGGGTTCAAATTTGGTTTCAGATACTTCCTTCCTGTGTGACCCTGGGCAAGTCACTTTACACCCATTGACTAGCCATTAATGTTCTTCTTCCCTGGAACCAATACATAATACCCCACGACAGAAGGGATGGTTAAAAAACTAAGGAGGTATATAAGAGACTCAGTGGATAGAGTGGAAGGCATACAGATGGGAAGATCTGAGTTCAAATCTGACCTCAGAAACTTACTAGCTATGTGAGGCAAATCACTTAACCTCTGTTTGCCTTAGTCAATTGGAGATGGAAATAGTAAAGCATTTTCAAGTACCATCTTTGCCAAGAATATGCCATGGGCATCTTTGATGTGGACATGTATAGTGAACAGCTATAGTCCATGGGATCACAAAGTGTCAGACAGTACTGAAAGAATGAACAACACCACCAAAATTGTGCTAAATAAATATTAATTTAAATAGAAATTTGGTAAAAAAATTGATGTGGATAGCAAGCCAAGGGATTATAAGAAAATCAGAAAAGAATACACACTTCTCAGATAACTAGATTCATTTAATGAGCTCTCTTCCCTGTTCAAGAAGCTCTGACTGGCTCCCAATCACTGGTATGATAAAATACACATTCCTTTTTTTGACATTTAAAGCCTTTTAAAATCTGGTTTCCATCTACCTCTTCAGGTTTATTTACTGCACATCTTTTCTCTTTGTGTATTCAATTAAAGTCAAACTGGACATCTTGTTCCTCCTTGTACACAGCATTGTATCTTCAGTCTATATGGCTTTGAAGAGGATCACTCCTGTGCCTGGAATAAGCTTTCTCATCATCCCCACCTATTTGCATTTTTAGTTTTTAACTTAAATGTCATCTACTTTCATAAAATCTTGTCATTGCCTCCAGTTGCTATTTTCTTACTCAAAACCATTACTTTGTATATATTATACATAGAATTTCATATTTACTTGCTATATGTCTTTGAAGGCAGCCACAGTTACATTTTTTTTCCTTTTAATAGATCTTATTTCAGTCTAGCCTACAGTGGCCAGTTAGTAAATGATTGTTAAATTTTGGAATCCTATAAGTCTTTCATGAATAAGAAGGATGAATATGAATATATAAGTAGGGACTAGATCATAAGGGATACAATAGTGTAGGTATCAAGCAATAGATAAGGGATTCAGGGATGGAAAGGAGAGAATGGAAGAGTAAAAGATCAGGGGGGATTACGAATGGTTTAGGGCTGAATGCACATGAGAGTTAAGAGAGCTGGAATTGGCAGAGAAAACTCTGAGATCATGATGGAGGTGTCTTGGATAACAACAATAGTATTGAAAATTGGTAATAATAATGTTGCATTTATGTAGTATTTAAGGTTTAAAAACCATTGCAAGTTTTATCTCAAATCCAGTCCTATATCATAATAATTTATATTAGAGTATTATATAGTCATTATATTACAGTCCTATTAGGAAGGAACTATTTTACCCATATTTTGCAGGTCCATTTTTATATGGAGATTGGAAGGATAAGTGACATGCTCAGGGACACAAAGAAATGAAGTATGTAAGACAGATTTAAAATGTGAAGTCAGGAGAATACTGTGGTGTGTGAGAATAATAAGGTGGGCGGTAACGAATTTGACTTTAGACATATTACATATGGGTTGACAGTAGGACATCTGAGTGGAAACATCCAGTGGGCAGTAGAAGCTAAGTGATTGTTGTTTAGGAGAGAGATCAAAGCTGACAACATATATTCAGAAGTTATCTTTTTGGAGGAAAGAATTAAAGTAACCAAAGTAGATGAAATTCAGAGGTGTTCCACATTTATATTGCCCTCCACTCTTCACTTTAAATAATATCCCTTTTAGGTAATTTCTGGATTTGTTTCTTTGTTATATTTATTTTCTGTCTTGCTTTACCTTCATAAATCAATGCCTTCATAATATTAATGATTGTTTTAGGCAATGGGGGTTAAGTGACATACCCAGGGTCACACATCTTGGAAGTGTCTGAGGCCAGATTTGAGCTTCCCATCTCTAGGCCTGGCTCTCAATCCACTGAGCTACCCAGCTGCCCCCACTATTAATGAATTTGAGTGAGAAGTTATATTAAATGACTCATAGTCTGAATAGTTGAGATTCTTCTTCAGTTTAGTTTTTCCTATGCAGATAGAGAAGTAGGGCCATTTTGAACCATTAGAGATGTCATTTAACTGTGAGTAATTGAACAAAATTAATTAATAGATAGATGGATGAAAAATGATTTGTTAAGCATTTACTATGTGCTAGTTGCTCTGCTCAGTGTCAGGGATGCAAATACAAATGCTAAACAGGTGCTTCCCTCAAAATGTTTATACTGGAATAGAAGGAAATAATATTTATAGGAGACTGTACTGAAAAGGGGGTTTTTTGCTTTGGAAAGTCTTGAGGATGGTTTCTGGAAACAGAATGTAGTCAATTGCCATACCATATCTAGAAGCAATGATAGAGTGGATGTTAAAGCAGATGCCACAGAAATTGGGAGTCTTCATCATCAGTGTTTGCCTCATAATCTCAGATAGAATGTGTTGGGGGACGGGGGTCCAGAAAAAGGAATTTTACAGAATGCAGTCCTTGCTGAAAATCAGATTGCAATTCACAGGCAGATGTGTACCCCTCTTCCATGCAAGGCCAGCACCAAGGGAGAGTTCCAAAGCCCAGAGCATTCAGTTTTCATTCAGCTGTCCCTTTAAACAACCCCATCTCAGAACTGGATAAAGCTTTTGGCACTGACAAGGGTGTCAATGAGTTTTTAGTCATCTCTCTGCTGTAGGTCTTAGAGAAATGTCAGAAAGCATGACTCTCTTCCTTGATCTTTACATAAATCATCTCCATTGAACATTGCCTCCCCCCACAATGGAGATGTCCAAGGGAGGGAAGTTTCCCTCATTTCTCTCCTTCCCTGGTTCAGGCCTCCCTCCTACCCTCATCTCTTTTGATTGGACATGCATATGCACACTCAATCTAAATCAATACTTGAGGTGTTCTGGAGCCTGCTGAGATGAAGGTATCTTAGAACACAGCACTACCCTTAGCTAGCCAGGGGACAAAAGGCTGTGTTTCCAGTGAGCATACAGGCTCATGATTTTATTCTGGGGCAATGAGCTGCACCTTTTCTGAAAGAGGGACCCACTATCAGACTTGGAGATATCTTCAGGCAAGTTGTTGAATTGTGAATTCTCTTCCCATTGTTAGGACCAAAATGCTCTGTGAAAAAGACTAATCTACAATTGAGAACATTATATACAGAAAAGTTAGGCCCATAGTAAGATGTAATGATGTTATGAGACTGGGAAAGGGGCCATGATTTCATCTGTAGGCAGAACTCCCAGGAAAGTAAATTTCCTCTCTGAATGTACCTTCTCTGCACTGAGAAGTGAAGGGTCTTTCAGGGGTTGTGAAATCAGGAAGTGTCAAAAGCAGCACTTAGACTCAGGTCTGGCTCATTCTCAAGCTGGCTCTTTATACACTGTGCTGCACCAGCAGATAATTAAAGCAAAATATTGTAGAGGAAGAGGGAAGAGAGAGAGATGGAGGGAAGGAATGAGGGAGAATAGAGAGAGAAGAAAAAGAGTGAGAATGTTAGTCTAGTCAGCTATCCAACAAGAATTGATAAGCATTTACTATACCTTAGTGCTGAAGATACAAAGATAAACAAAACCAGTCTCTGTCCTAAAGGATCTCACAATGTAATGATACAATGCAGCTCCAGGTCTGTGGGTTTTGACTAAGAAGACCTGGATTTAAATTCAGTCTTGGATACTTAATATTTGTATGACCCTCGACAAGTCACTCGAACTAAGTGACTAAATTGCCTGTTTCTTCAATATTATCTTCATAAAAATGTTAACATCAACTTTACATGAAATATAAACAATAGCACCAATTGACTGTCATTCTGAAGACAAAATGAGATATTTGCAAGTGTTTATCTCAGTGCCTAGCCTCATAAATGCTTAATAAATGTTGATTTCTTTCCTTCCTCCTTACCTTCCTCACTCACTTCTTCCCTCCCTCCCTCCTTTCCTCCTTTCCTTCCTTCCTTCCTTCCTTCCTGTCTTCCTTCCTTCCTTCCTTCCTTCCTTCCTTCCTTCCTTCCTTCCTTCCTTCCTGTCTTCCTTCCTTCCTTCCTTCCTTCCTTCCTTCCTTCCTTCCTTCCTTCCTTCCTTCCTTCTTTCCTTCCTTCCTTCCTTCCTTCCTTCCTTCCTTCCTTCCTTCCTTCCTTCCTTCCTTCCTTCCTTCCTTCCTTCCTTCCTTCCTTCCTTCCTTCCTTCCTTCCTTCTTCCTTCCTTCCTTCCTTCCTTCCTTCCTTCCTTCCTTCCTTTCTATAGTTCAAGAACTCGTGCTATACACAGACACAGAAACACAGGCACACATAGACACACACACAGTGCCCTAAAACTCTTGGTGAATGTTAAAGCCATTAAAGCTTAAAACCACAAAAAGACTTGTACAAAAATATTCATAGCTGTGCTCTTTGTGGTGGCCAAAAATTGGAAAACGAGGGGATGCCCATCAATTGGGGAATGGCTGAACAAATTGTGGTATATGTTGATGGAATATTATTGTGCAAAAAGGAATAATAAAGTGGAGGAGTTCCATGGAGACTGGAACGACCTCCAGGAAGTGATGCAGAGTGAGAGGAGCAGAACCAGAAGAACATTGTACACAGAGACTAATACACTGTGGTATAATCGAACGTAATGGACTTCTCCATTAGTGGCAGTGTAATGCCCCTGCACAATCTGCAGGGATCAAGGAGAAAAAAACACTATCCATAAGCAGAGGACAAACTGAGGGAGTAGAAACACCGAGGAAAAGCAACTGCCTGACTACAATGGCTGAGGGGACATGACAGAGGAAAGACTCTGAGCGAACACTCTGATGCAAATCCTAACAACATGGCAATGGGTTCAAGTCAAGAACACATATGATACCAGTGGAATCACGCGTCGGCCACGGGGGGTGGGAGGGAGGAAAAGAAAATGATCTTTGTCTTTAATGAAAAATGCATGGAAATGATCAAATAAAATACTATAAAATTAAAAAAAACACTAAAATATTGCAATATCTTGTATATGTGACTGTGTATTTCTTTATCAAAGGTAGGATTTGATCTGGTCTTTTTTAATCCCATCCCAGGATGTTTCTTCTTGTCTTTTCCTCTCTCCCTATCCCCCCTCCTCCTTCTCTCCCTCCTCTTCCTTCTAGTTTTGCTCTTACTCTTATTCTCTCTCTCTCTCTCTCTCTCTCTCTCTCTCTCTCTCTCTCTCTCTCTCTCTCTCTCTGTCTCTCTGTCTGTCTCCCTCTCTCATTTAAAGGAAGTGGTGAACAAAAGTTGATGCTCTAGGCTCTAAAGAGAATGCAAGAAAAAGGAAGAGAATACTAAGCAGAGTTTTCTACAGGACATATGAATGCTGAAAGACAAAAGATTTAGTCCTACCTCTGATTCTTATAAAATATGACTGAAGAAGCAATGATGGGTAAAAGGGAAGTAGCATATCAGGAAAACAAGTCTAAAACTTAAAAAAATAAAGACTCGATGAATGGATTGAAATAAGTTTGTCCATGCTGCCCAGAGATGAGCACAGGATCCTAAATCAGGGCAGAGCACAATAGACCTAGATGTCCTCCCTTCTGCTTGATGCTAGTTAAAATTAGGATCAGGATAGCTACCTCCTCATGTTCTCTTGTAAACTCATGGTAGGGGACCTCCAAAAATGCCAATAGAGTGACCTTCTGCCACACATCAAACGGCTGGCAGGCAGCTTTTCCTCTGTCCACTTCATCTACCTTGGGTGGTCTGGGGAGGAATGGCTGTAAAGCTATACATGATATATATCTGTTGTCATATCTGCCCATCAGGACATCACCCTCATTTCCGCAAATGTAGCTCAGCTGGAGTGATTAGAGATCACCCACATCCATCCATTTGATTTTTGTCTGGTCCAACATGTTTGTGACCAGATCCTATAAAATTACTCCATGGTGGTGACCACTGACTGAAAGATATTCCCTGAGTGCCATATGGGCACTCAAGCATCATCAGAAGATGGAAACCATCCAGTAGATTACATGGAAACCCCTGCCTGTTATTCATGGCTAGTTTCACAGCAAACAATGGTGATATTAGCCAAGCCTTTCTGAGAAATGAGTCTCAGTTCTGGGAAAATTCACAGTAAATTGCAGGAACTCAGTTCAGTGGTAGCATACGATGTTTACTAGACCTGGAAAAATGCTTAAATTCAGGGGAAATATAAATTATATGAATGTTTTAAAAAAAAGCTTCTAATGCATATACGAAATTCACCTAAGGAAGGCTGTTGAATCATTGAGGGGAAAAAAGCTCAACATTCTCCCTGACATCAGATTGCTGTCTAAAGGAAAGGCCACCTGCTGAGAATAAACCATTTGTTGATTGCCCTTGTGAATTTATTCCAGTGGACTTCCTATATAATAATCCTAGATGTCTGTGCACTGCTGAAAGTTAACTTGTCCAAATTCGTCTCACCATATGATAATGGACCTGACATTGTCTGGCTGATTCCACCTCTCCTCTTTCCTGCCACGTTTATCATCACCAAAGGAAAACAATTTCCCCTGATCATTCCTCATTGCTCAGGGCAGTCCACAGCAGTATAACTTTCCCTGTCTACACAACTGAACCTAGTGCCCACAGACATAGTCTTCACATGATGATATACCTAGAGCTGAAAAGGATCTCAAAAGTCATCTAACCAATTCCTTCATTTGAATGAAGAGACAGAGGCCCAGAGGTTCAATGACTAGCCCAAGGTCACACAAGCAGTAAATGATGTTCAAAACCAAGTTTTGAACACATTTTTTGATTCCAAAACCACAGGAAATAATTACTCTCCCACCTTACATGATACTTATACACTGCCACTGTTCAACTTCTAATGAGCAATTCTTGACCCATAACCACTAATAATGGTGGTGGAAAAGGGAGTTGATTTTAGGCAGTGAAGGGCTCAGGATTTTCCCAGTGTATTAGTCATAGGAATATAGATTTTCAAGTAGAAGAGACCTCAAAGGCCATCAAATACAGCCTCTGCATTTTATAGATGAGGAATCTGAAGTCTAGAAAGGTAGAGTGTCTGGCCTAGAGTTATATAAATAGTTTTTGAGGTAGGGTGAAAACCTAGTTCTTCATGCTTCCAAATCCCATGTCTTATATACCATTCATTTTTATGTTATGGGCAGTGGGGATAGGATGGGCAGATACAACATATATACAAAGTAAGCAAATAAAAAAGTAATTTCTTGAGGGAGAGATCACTAGCTTTTGGTTGAGGGGCAGGTAAGCCTCTTAGTGTCTTTGCTCTGACTGTCACCCATGTGTAGAATGTTCTTCCTTTTCACCTCTGCCCTTCTTTTTTTAACATTATTTTTTTTTAATTTGGTCAATTTCAAACATTATTGCTAGGTTACAAAAATAATTTTCTATTCCTCCTTCCTCTCCCCTCCACCCTCCCATAGCTGATGGACAATTCCACTGAGTATTACATGTATCCTCAATTAGAACCCATTTCCATGTTGTTGGTGTTTGCACTAGGATGTTCATTTAGAGTCTCCATCCCCAACAATATCCCCTAGACCCATGTATTCAAGCAGTTGTTTTTCTTTGTTGTTTCTACTCTCACAATTTTTCCTCTGAATGTGAATAGTGTTCTTTCTCATAGATCCCTTGGAGTTGTTCAGGATCACTGCATTGCCACTAAAGGAGAAGTCCATTACTTTCGATTGTACCACAATGTATCAGTCTCTGTGTACAATGTTCTCCTGGTTCTGCTCCTTTCACTCTGCATCACTTCCTGGAGGTTGTTCCAGTCCCCATGGAATGACTCCATCTTATTTTTCCATTGAACACAATAGTATTTCATCACCAACATATACCACAATTTGTTCAGCCATTCCCCAATTGAAGGGCATCCCCTCATTTTCCAATTTTTTGCCACCACAAAAAGCACAGCTATGAATATTTTTGTACAAGACTTTTCCCTTATTATCACTTTGGGGTACAAACCAAGCAATGCTGGGTCAAAAGGCAGACAGTCTTTTAGTGCCCTTTGAGCATAGTTCCAAATTGCCCTCCAGAATGATTGGATCAATTCACAACTCCACCATCAATGCATAGATGTCCCGACTTTGCCACATCCCCTCAAACATTCATTACTATCCTTTGCTGTCATGTTAGCCAATCTGCTAGGTGTGAGGTGATACCTCAGAGTTGTTTTGATTTGCATCTCTCTGATTATAAGAGATTTAGAGCACTTTTTCATGTGCTTATTAATAGTTTGGGGGGATTTTTTGGCTGAAAACTGCCTATTCATGTCCCTTGTCCATTTATCAACTGGAGAATGGCTTGATTTTTTTTTTGTACAATTGATTTACCTCTTTGTAAATTTGAGTAATTAGACCTTTGTCAGAGATTAGATTGTTTCCCAGTTTGTTGTTTCCCTTCTGATATTGGTTACATTGGTTTTGTTGTACAAAGATTTTTAATTTGATGTAGTCAAAATTATTGATTTTACATTTCGTGACTCTAAGTCTTGCTTGGTTTTAAAATCTTTCCCTTCCCAAAGATCTGACAGGTATACTATTCTGTGTTCACATAATTTACTTATAGTTTTCTTCTTTATGTTCAAGTCATTCACCCATTCTGAGTTTATCTTGGTGTAGGGTGTGAGGTATTGATACAAACTTAATCTCTCCCATATTGTCTTCCAATTTTCCCAGCTGTTTTTATCTAATAGTGGATTTTTGTCCCAAAAGCTGAGGTCTTTGGGTTTGTCATAGACTGTCTGGCTGAGGTCACTTACCCCAAGTCTATTCCAGTGATCCTCCTTTCTGTCTCTTAGCCAGTACCAAATTGTTTTGATCACCACTGCTTTATACTATAGTTTGAGATCTGGGACTGCAAGGCCACCTTCCTTTGTATTTTTTTTTTCATTATTTCCCTGGATATGCTTGATCTTTTCTTCTTCCAAATGAAAAATGTTATGTTATTTTCTAATTCAGTAAAAATATTTTTTGGAAGTTCAATGGGTATAGCACTAAATAAATAGATAGTCATTTTATTATATTAGTTTCTCCTACCCATGAGGAGTTAATGTTTGAGCAATTGGAAAATTACTCAGATCTAATTTTAGTTGTGTGGAAAGTGTTTTGAAGTTGTGTTCATATAGTTCCTGTGTTTGTCTCGGCAGATAGATTCCTAAGTATTTTATATTGTCTAGGGTGATTTTGAATGGGATTTCTCTTTCTAGTTCTTGCTGCTGAGATGGGTTGGAAATATATAGAGATTCTGATGATTTATGTGGGTTTATTTTGTATTATGCAACATTGAAAAGCTTATTGATTAATTCCACTAGCTTTTTATTTGATTCTCTTGGATTCTCTTGGATGTAGACCATCATATCATCTGCAAAGAGTGATAGCCTGGTCTCTTCATTGCCAATTTTAATACCTTCAATTTCTTTTTCTTCTCTAATTTCTACTGCTAGTGTTTCTAGTACAATGTTAAATAATAGAGGTATTAATGGGCATCCTTGTTTTACTCCTGATCTTATTTGGAAGGCATCTAGTTTATCCCCATTGCAGATGATGTTGGCTGATGGTTTTAGATAGATATTTTTTATTTTTTTAGAAAACACCTTTCTATTCCTATACTTTCTAGTATTTTTAATAAAATTGGGGGTTGTATTTTGTCAAAGGATTTTCTGCAGCTATTGGGATAATCATGAGCTTTTTGTTGGTTTGCTTGTTGGTATGGTCAATTATGTAGATGGTTTTCCTGATATTGAACTATCCTTGCATTCCTAGTATAAATCCCACCTGATCATAGTGAATAACCCTCCTGATCACTTGCTGGAGTCTTTTTCCTAGTATCCTATTTAAGATTTTTTCATCTAAGTTCATTAAGGAGATTAGCCTATAGTTTTCTTTCTGTTTTTGACCAGCCTGGCTTTGGAATCAGTACCATATTTGCATCATAAAATGAATTTGGTAGAACTCCCTCTTTGCTTATTATGTCAAATAGTTTGTATAGTATTGGGATTAGATGTTCTTTGAATTTTGACAGAATTCACTTGTGAATCCATCAGTCCTTGGGGATTTTTTCTTAGGCAGTTCTTTGATGGCCTGTTCAATTTATTTTTCTGATATGGGATTATTTAAGAATTCTATTTCTTCTATTAATCTAGGCAGTTTATATTTTTGTAAATATTCATCCATATCACCTAGGTTGGCATATTTATTACCATATAATTGGGCAAAATAGTTTTTAATGATTGCCTTAATTTCCTCTTCATTGGAGGTGAGTTCTCCCCTTTCATCTATGATAATGTTAATTTGGTTTAGTTCTTTCCTTTTTTATTAGATTGACCAGTACTTTGTCTATTTTGTTTTCTTTTTTTCAAAATACCAGCTTCTAGTCTTATTTATTAGTTCAAAAGTTCTATCACTTTCAATTTTATTAAATTCTCCCTTTATTTTTAGGATCTCTATTTTGGTTTTCTTCTGGGGTGTTTTAATTTTTCACTTTCAAGTTTTTTTGATTTGCATGTCCAATTCATTGACCTCTGCCCTCCCTAATTTGTTAATATATGAACTCAAGGATATAAAATTTCCCCTGAGTACTGCTTTGGCTGTATCCCAGAGAGTTTGAAAGGATGTTTCATCATTGTCATTTTCTTCAATGAAATTATTAATTGTTTCTATGATTTGTTCTCTAGTCAATTTTGGAGATTCATATTATTTAATTTCCAAACAATTTTTGATTTGGCTCTCCATGTACCCTTACTGATCATTATTTTTATTGCCTTATGATCTGACAATGTTGCATTTATTATTTCTGCTTTTCTGCATTTGTTTGCCATGTTTTTATGACCTAGTACATGGTCTATCTTAGTGAATGTCTCTATCATGTGCTGCTGAAAAGAAGGTGTATTCCTTTTTTCCCTATTTGTTTTTCTACATATATCTATTAACTATTTTTTTAAGATTTCATACACATCTTTTACCTCTTTCTTATTTATTTTTTATTTGATTTATCTAATATTGATGGTGGTAGGTTGAGGTCTCCCACTAGTATAGTTTTCTATCTATTTCCTCCTTCAATTCTACTAGTTTCTTCATTAGAAATTTGGATGCTATACCATTTGGTATATACATGTTGAATAGTGATATTTCCTCATTGCCAATACTCCCTTTTATCAGGATGTATTTACCTTCCCTATCCCTTTTAATCAGATCTATTTTTACTTTGGCTTTGTCAAATATCATGATTACAACTCCTGCCTTCTTTCTATCAGTTGAGGTCCAATAGGTCTTGCTCCAACCTTTAATTCTGATCTTGTGAGTATCTACCTGCCTCAGTTGTGTTTCTTGTAACCAACATATGGTAGGGTTTTGGATTCTAATCCACTCTCCTATTCATCTATGTTTTATGGGTGAGTTCATCCCATTCATGTTCAAAGTTATGATTGTCACTTGTGAATTCCCTAGCATTTTGATATCCTCTCCTAGTTCTGTCCTTTCTTCTTTTGCTATATCCTTTTAAACCAGTGGTTTACTTTTAATCAATCCCCATAATCCCCTATCTTTGTATGCTTCCCTTTCTGGTCCCTCCCTTTTTGTTCCCTTCTTTTTTTTAGGGTCTGTTAAGTTCCCTCCCTCCTCTCCTTCCCTCTCTTTTTGTACTACCTCCCCCTTGCCTCCCTTAGTTTTCCCTTCTCCCTTACCCTGTAGGATGATAGAATTCCAGATCTCATTGGGTCTAGAAGCTCTTCCCTCTCAAAATTGATTTCACTGAGAGTAAGGTTTAAGTGTTACCTATTAGCACTCTCTTCCTCTCCTTCTAAGAGTATTCTTCCCTCCCCTTCCCATGTGTATCTTTGTGTGAAAAAGATTATCCTACTTATTTCATTTCTTCAAGTATCTCTTGGTACCATCTTCGATTCTCCCACCCTTTTTCTTTTTTTGCATATCATCTTATAGCCCTTAATGCCCCAATCTTTTCCTAAGAGTAATTCTTCTAATAACTTTAATAATGAATACAATTTTTGAGAGTTACAAATAACATTTCCCCACATATTAATATGTATATACACATACATACATATATATAATAAATATATAAAATTTGATCGAATTGTATCCCTTACAGAAGAAAGTTTGAATAAAAAACATTTTCCCCCTTTTCCCTCTCTTTCTTATTTATCTTCTCATATTTCTCTTGATCTTTGTGTTTGGATAGCAAACTTTCCACTTAGTTCTGGTCTTTTCTTAACAAATACTTGGAAATCTTCTATTTTGTTGAATGCCCATACTTTCACCTGGAAGTATATAGTCAGTTTTGTTGAGTAGGTGATCCTTGTTTGAAGACCCAGTTCTCTTGCCTTTTTGAATATCATGCTCCAGGCCTTGAGGCCTTTTAGTGTGGAAGCTGCCAGGTCTTGTGTGATCCTGATTGGTACTCCTTGGTATCTGAATTGTCTCTTTGGCTTCTTGTAGAATTTTCTCCTTAGCTTGAAAGCTCTGGAATTTGGCAATTACATTCCTGGGAGCTGTCTTTTGGGGATTTAGTGTAAAGGGTATTCTATGAACTCTTTCAATGTCTATTTTGCCTCCTTTTTCAAGAACATCAGGGCCGTATTCTTGGATGATTTCTTATAGTATGATGTCAAGATTTCTGTTTATTTCTGGCTTTTCAGGAAGACCAATGATTCTCAAATTGTCTCTCCTTGCTCTGTTTTCCTAATCTGTCACCTTGTCAGTGAGATATTTTATGTTTTCTTCTATTTTGTCAGTCTTTTGACTTTGCTTTATTAATTCTTGCTGTTTTTACAAGATCATTGGTTTCCAGTTGCTCAATTCTGGTCCTTAAGGCCTGGTTTTCTGCTTTAACCTTTTGATTTTCAGCTATAATTTTTTGGTTTTCTGCTATATTTTTTTAAATTTTCTCTTTGAACCATTTCCCACTTCTCTTGGCAGAAGGCTTCCATCTTTTTGATGAGCTCCAATTTAAATTCTCCCAGAGCTAGTGGACAATTTCCATTTTTTAGAACGTTTTGTCTGTCTTTGAATTTTCCTCCTGTATTTCCTCTGTAGCCTGGGTTTTTCCTCCATAAAAAATTTTCAAGGGCCACTGCCCTTTTTATTTTTCTTGGAGGGTGTTTGTTAGTCTTGTGTGTAATTTGCCATCAAGGTGGAGGTTTTGCCTTTCTTTTAGTCAGAAATCTGAGTGAGCTGGGCAGGTTGTGTATGGAGTTAAGGAGCAAGGATTTGACTGAGGCAAGCTCTCAAATCTCTGCCTACACTGTTTGCAGCTCTTCAGTGGGCTGCCTTCCCAGGAGTGCCCACAGTCTGTGCACCCCCACCCACTGGGGTTTCAGATGTAGCTGCTCTCAGGGGTAGGTCTTTGGTGGTCTTTGTCAGCTCCCAAGGACCTAGAGGTGCCTCTCACTCACTCACTGATTCTGGCATGGAGGCTCTGACTCTGGCTCTGTTGGTGGTGTGGGGGAGGATAGATCAGCTCATGTTTGGGTGGGCTCTTTTTTACCCCCTTATAGTGTGGAAATGCCCAAATCCCATGTACCTTCAATGTCATGCCCTTCTGTAAATTCCCTCCATTTTCATGAGAATGTTTTTTTTTTGGTCTTTTGAGGTAGTCTATATTGGTGGGTGCTGGGGAGAGAAAGCGTCCCACCTCTAGACTGCCACCATGCTTACCTGGAAGTCTCCTGACACTTCTTGATTACTTCAAGATTCAGCACAAATGTCATGTTAAGTGATGACTCTTTAACCCCTTAGCTGCCAGTGTCACACATTACCCTTATATTTATTTTGTATATACTTATGATAAATATGTTGTCTCATCCAATAAAATTTAGGCATTATGAAGGCAAAGACTAGTGTTTTTGAGGGCTTAGCTTAGTGCCTGGCACTTTGTAGGTATTCATACATGCTTGTTGACTAGGTAAACAGAAAAAAGTTCCACTTAGATGATACCGTGTGAGATGCACCTTTAAAAAAGCTCCCAGTAAGGAGAAGGAATTCTTAGAGGCAGAGGTGAAGAAAGAGTAAACACCAATTCTGTAGGAGGGTGGAGAAATGGGAAATGAAATGTCAATATCTGGGAATACCCAGTAGGTCACTTTGTTAAGAGTATAGAGTGTATCACATGGAGTAATAAGATAGGAGTCCAAGATAGGTGGAACTAGATTGTGTATTGATTTACATTCAAGACTGAGGAGTTTTTATTCTGTTCTCTATGCAAGAGGTCTCTTGCAGTATTAATATTTATAATAGTATAGAGTTTGTTCTGGATTAAACAGATCTATAACTAACCTTTGACAACCAAAACTTTTCTCCAAGGCAAGAAGTAAAGAGGGGCAGGAAATTTAGAGGGGGGAATAATTCAATACATGAACTCCTTCAGCAGAATAGGAGATGAAGGTAGTGAGAGTTCAAATACTGGCCGGAAAGTGGGCATGAGAAATCCTGATTTCAAGTAGCCAGAATGACAAATAATGCAGGTTGTTTATATTCTCCCTCTCTTGCCTTGTACCATAGGAAAATTCTCAGCTCAACACTCTGCCTCTAGCCCCTCCTCTGCTCCCTGGCTTCCGTGTTTTTCTTCATTTCCAGGTGGATTTTTTTCTCTCCCTCATGTGCTATCCATTCTAGCAAAGTAGCCTCTAAAAATATTAACACTCTTATTTTACAAATATCTCAGTGCCTAGTATATAGTGGGTACTTAATAAATACTTGCTGACTTACAAATAAGGAGACTGAGGCCCAAAGAGGACTGACAATTTACCTAAATTCAATTCCATTCAACAAATAAATATTAGTATTTATTATTAAAAATTATTAGTTAAGTATTAATTAATATAGTCAACATTTATTATGTGCATATTATGTGCCAAGCTAAGAGCTTTAAAAATAATGAGACATAGATTTTGGGACCTTGTAAATGTGAAAATGTTTCTCTTGTATAAACATATATATTATTATACAGTGATACCTTGACACACGAGTTGAATTTGTTCTGAGGATGAACTCATAACTCAATGTGCTACTGTGTCAAATCAAATTTCCCCATTTCAATTAATAGAAATGCAATTAATCCATTCTGGCACCCCCCAAAAAAGTACAAGAATTTTTTTTGTTTTACATAAATGTTTTTAAATACAAAAATATACTTCATAAATAACAAGTAAATGTATTTTTAGGTAATAAGAAAGAATGTAATGAAATAAACTTGCTTATTAAATGTTATTTACCTTAAAGGTCAGGCAAAGATGCTGGGGAGAAAGTTTTCATTTCCTGTTCAATTGTTTAACATAACTTACTTTCTACACAGATAAGGCTCCATTTAAATCCAAAATTAACCTTACACATTATTTATGATAGGTAATTTTATTGCTAAGCTTAATAGCTATTTTTTTTACTTTACTTAATTATCATCATTTTCTTTTTCAAATGTTGGCTATTTTGCCACTCTTTCCTTGATTTTATTTAGAGGCTGTTTCAACAAAAACCTTTACATGGAAGTTTGCTTCTTCCTCTCTTTCAGAACATTTCAATAATGTGTGAAACAAGTATCATCCAATGCACAACGTGTTGCAAATTTTTCTGGGTGTGTGTTTTTAATAAAATATTAATTTCCCCCCAAATTCTTAACATTTCCTTAATCTTGATTGTACTGATTATCTCATCCTCATCCTCATCCACCTCAGGCTCCTCCCAATTAATTTCCTGCAAAACCTCCTTATGCTGCTGCTACTGCTGGAACTCCTTCAATTCCTCCATAGTCAGGACCCATGGTTAAAAGTTAAGAAATTTGCTCAACACAATCAAATGTAGTGGACTTTTCTACTAGCAGCAATGCAATGATCCAGGACAGTTCTGAGGGACTTATGAGAAAGAACACCATCCACATCCAGAGAAAGAACTGTGGGAGTGGAAACACAGAAGAAAACCAAGGGCTTGATCACATGGGTCAATGGGGATAAGATTGGAGATGTAGACTAAATGATTACTCTATGGCAAATATTAATAATATGGAAATAAGTCTTGATCAATGACACATGTAAAACGCAGTGGAATTGAGCATTGGCTATGGGAAGGGGATGGGAGGAGGGGAGGGAAGAACATGAATCATGTAACCATGAAAAATAGTCTAAATTAATTAAATGAAAATTTTCAAAATATAAAAAAAGAAATTTGCCCCAAAAAACTGATGATAAAGAAAAAATAAAGAAGAAATCAAAAGCAATTCAATATAGATGCTCACAGGGCCAGATAAACACGGAACTGAAAGAGACAGCCTCCTATAACTTGGGAAAGCAAACATTCAACAGGATATCTAGTGGAGGGTGGTAGAAGTTCATGATTCAGATATCTGTTTGTGACTTAAAGCAAAACATCCTGATCATGACTGCTTGTATCCCAAATTGCTCGTGACTTGAGATGCTTATGTATCAATAACTAATGCTATATATTATATTGTTATTTTACATATTAGGTTATATGTAAAAAGGTAACAGAAAATCATTTTTAATCTTATTTGAATTTCATCACAAATCTGGAAAGTACTTGCTAGAATTGCTTCTATTTTATAGGGAGAAACAGTATAAGTGATGTGCCCAGATTCACATAGCTTGTGAGCTTCTAAGATTGGGTTTGAACTGAAGTCTTCCTTACCCCAGGTTCAGTCCTCTAGTTATCTAGCTGAGGATCTTGGGTGAAAAAATGGCAAAGTTATGGAGATAGAAAAAGAAATATCATGTGACAAATGTCGTGTGACAGATAAGGGGGAGACTAAGTAGGCCAGCTTGGCTAGAATGAAGAGCACATGAATGAGAATAATTGGAACCCAGTATTCTTTTCATAAGAAATTTGGTTTACAAACTATTTGATTTGGTCAGATCTGAAGGGATATGTCTCTATCCATTTGGATGCAATAAGCATTTATTATTTACTGCATTGATTGAGCTATTGAGCTATATTGAGCTAGAAGGGGCCAGCTGGGTGGCTCAGTGGATTGAGAGCCAGGCCCACAGATAGAAGTCCCTGGGTTCAATTCTGGCCTCAGACACTTCCTAGCTGTGTGGCCCTGGGCAAGTCCCTTAACCCCCAATGCCTAGCCTTTACTACTTTTCTGCTTTGGAACCAATACACAGTAATGATTCTACTATGGAAGGTAAGGGTTTTTTTTTTTAAAGGTATTTAACTAGACCCTGGAGTCACAGAGATAGAAACAGAAGAGCTATCTACCTCAGGGTATTATAATCTACTAGACTGGAAGCTTCTTACCTCAATGGGTAAGATATCATGATCATGAGATATCATTATCATAGCCTGATAAAATCTAGCCAGATTTGGAAAAAAATTAAAAAGGAAAATCCCAAACTGGTCCAGAATCTCACAAACAACCCCAAGCCAAATCTACAGGATTTTGTCTGCTCGAAGGCCATTTAAGAAATAAAAACTAGAGAAAAAGGATCTTTGGGAGTTAAATGCCATGGAATGACAACAATGCTGCTGTTAGGATTTGTCATTTAATGGACCCAAACCACTTAAATTAAGCCCTTAAGTAATCACAGACACATCTTTGCAGAGCTATTGTGAATAATGTACTTGGAACAGGGGTTAAGAGAAAAAAAGACCTCGTGTCTCTAATTACTTTATTTTTTAAGAAGTTTAGTACAATGATGAGCTAGAATTTTTTTAAATAAGCACAAACCAACATTAGTAATGTATGTTGAATAGTCTTAATAAACAGGCTAAGTGGAGCCTTCAGTTATTAGAGGGAGCATTTGGATTAATACTCTTTTTCTTGGGAACTCTATTCACCAACGTGGAAAAAAATGTAATTATTGTGCCATTAAAGGAATATATAGCCAGAAGTAGAGTGAGAACACAAAACAAATTGGGGAAACTTTTGAGTTGGAAATGGACTTAGTCTTTTGTTTAATAGGTAGTAAGGAAGTGATGACAGTGTAGATAAGGGAACCAGTCCTGCAATGAGAATGGAAAAAGGAAGGGGAGGGCATGATACTTGGGATGGAGGCAACAAGGAAGGCATTAGGAGTCATCCATCTGATATATTGGTGTTGAGGGGGATGGATGAGATTCAAGGGATGGAAGATCATTGCAGAATGGATTAGACTATGTGGTCAGCCAAGATTGGTTTATGATAATTCATTGCTTGGAATACCTGGGAGAAAAGAATTCTAAAACAAAGGAACTCAGTTTAAATTATGGCTTACTATATGTGTGACCCTGACAGTCAGTCTTACTATGCCTTAATCTCCTTATATGTACAATGAAGGATGTCATATTAGAGAAATGAAGGAAAACAAAACAAAAACATTTAAAGTACTTGTATTGTTAAGCATTGTGCTGAGTTGTTTTTGTTCAGTCATTTCTGACTCTTGTTAAGAGAAGGTGTTAATACCCAGTGGAAATGAACAGGGCAAGAGACATGATTGGCCCTTCCCAGAGGTCTCCACTCCAAAGTTCCAACTCCCTGTCTCTTGCCAACTCATGTCTCTTACTCTGTTCCCTTTCCACTCTTGTATTAACATCTTCTCTTAACACTCTTGGTAAACTGATTGGGATTTTCTTGGTAAAGGTACTAGAGTAGTTTGTCATTTCCTTCTCAAGGTCATATTACAGATAAGGAAACTGAGTCAAATAAAGTTAAGTGACTTGCCCAGTAAAAGCTAGTAAAAATCTGAGGCCATATTTGAATTCAAGTCTTCCTGACTCCAGGCCCACTGCTCTATCCACTGTGCAACCTTCTGCCCCTTGCACTGAGAAAGGGATGTAAATGTAAAGGCAAAGGCAGTCTCTGCCTTACAGGAGCATACATACTAATAGGACAAGACATAAAGAGGACATAACAGTGGCTAAGGAGAGGCATTTGACTTTAGAAGTGGAGTGATGGTGAGTAGAGTCATAGGACCAGAGAGACTGACACATTTTCTAGCATCAATGATCACATTGGTTTTTGGTTCCAGAACTATATATTGAGATGGGTTCAACAGAGGGCTGAGACAGAATGGCTGGCAAAAAGATGGCTGGAGCACAAGACAAAGCACAGCTGTCCTCTCTAGATATAGCAGGCCACTTAAGACCCTACCTGGTCAGGTCACCGGGGGCCACAGCTAGAGTTCCATAGTTGAATGGGTTTATATCCACCAAGGCATTTGGGACCAGAGTCCAGAGACTAGGTGACATCTCTTCTAGTTAAAATCCATGAACATAAATAAAGGTGACTTCTTTCATATGGCATTAAATTGTGAAAGAGATCCTGTTTGGTCTTTGGATAAAGAAAGTTTCAGATTGGGGCTGAAGGGATGTGCTCCTGAAGTGATATTTCCATGAGACAGTGTTTTGGGACATATTCCAAGAAGCAATAGCATGATGGATAGAGCAAGGGACTCAAAGCCAGAGGACCTGGATTCTAATCCTACTTTTACCATTTACTATTTTCCATATCACTGTGATTTGGATGTCATTTTATTTCTTTTGTGTTCAGTTTCCTTATCTATAAATTAAGGGGGACAGATTCAATTATAATCTCCAAGTTTCCTTTCTATTCCCTCTATATGATCCTTTTCTAATAATAGCAACTTATATGAACAATAATAGCCAACACACAAAGCTTGGCTTCTGCTCAATCACTGGTGAGTCACTAAAAATAAGTCAAAAGGTGGAGTGGGTTGGGGAATCAATCCCCCCCCCTTCTTTGCATCATTACACACCTATCTCTGTGACAGCTCATGATTCGTTACGTAAAAGCTTGAGTTTGACTCATTTCTTCACACTGTGAATCAGATATGGGACAGTTATTTATTTGATTAAACAAAAATAAATGCTTAACCCACACAAGATGCACAAATGTACATTGGCATGGATGTTTAAAAGAAGAAAAGGCAACTTAAAATTACTGTTATACTCACCCAGGAAGTTGAGAGGTAAAACTATGCCAACATAGTGAATTTAGAGGCATATTAAAATAACATAAACATATTTAAATTTCATTTCTGCTCTGCACTGTCCAAACAACTCTTCAAAGATCCATACCCTTTGGGAGGCCATATCAGAACCTGCAACCATCTCCTTCTCAGCAGGCATCCGCTCCAATGAAGAAACTCCTTTTTCTGCCAGTCAGCTCCAAATAAGGGTCTGATCTCCAACATTATTCATGTACTGAGTAATTTGCCTCCAAACCTGGATTCATTCATCTCAAGTTTGGTGTCCAATCACCTATACTTAAGGGAGAAACATGAATGAGAAGGGGCATCCAGGGACTACCTGGCATAGTTCACTTAGCTAAGAACATATTCTAGCTGCCATGTGAGAACAGTTGCCTTATGACTGTAGGAAAGGGGAAGGGCCATTTCTCATTAACCCCTCATGAAGTAGGTATGAATACTCTGATCCACTCTGCAGCCAAGCATCTGAGGATGGATACTCTTTTCTAAAGGTCCACCAAATAAGCAGCTCTTTGTGCTTCTATGATCAATTCTTTTATCACTCCAAAGTGCCCAAGTCCTTCATCACTGCCATGAAGCAGCTCATTCTTCCTGGCCCCTGTTGCTGCCCTCTGATCGTATATGGAAAACAAGTATCAAAGACAGAGCCCATAGGAACAGAATTGCAGCTAAAGATATTTCTTCTGCCAAAGAGAAATGATCCAGAAGGAAGTTGAAGGAATTAAAAAAAAATCTCAGCCTTATTTCCATTTGCTGTCAGTGTATCAGTCAGATTCCAATCTGTCAAGCTTAGTTGACATAGGATGGGTGGGTTTGAAATAGGATCATAAAGCTTCAGGGGCTAAGAGTTTTGGCCTCCTCAGCCTGCCTTTCTTCATTTGTTCTTCACCTGTACCATGCTACATTTTGGACACACACATGCAATCACACACAAATACATACATATGTACATATAAACACACTCCCACCTCTGCTGCTGTGCAATGCTGAGGTACTATGAGGCAGAAACATGACATGAAACTAGGATATTCTTGAATGTGAAAGTTTGCCCTGACCAGCACAAGGAAAGCTGATAGTTTGAAGGGAAAGAAAACCTGAGGGGGAGGCTTAACAAGAGGAAGAAGAGGAGAGATTACTTTTAGATGTCAAGGAAAGGGAGCTCAGGAGAAGAAATGGAGCCTTCAGAGGCAAAGGAGCTACTTGGAGAGAGGGATTTATACACTGTTCTCCTGCCTAGTAAAATGTCATCTTCCTTTCATTTTCAGAGGGAGGAAAAGATTTTTCCCTGCTTTTGCCTCAAACTTTTTCATCTCCTGGCCAGGAAAATGAAAATCTGATTTGACAAGCAAAAACCCAACAGTTCACATAAAATGGCAAAATGCTTTTTTAGAGAGTATCACTAACCAGTCCCTAGTGTAACTGAGGAAGGAGTGAGCCTATCCTGTGATAACATATTTTCTGAGCATCCAATTTGCAAATATTCCTGACAAAAGATCTTGGGTTTTCCAATACATATTCATGAAATGAAAACAAGTAGTTGGGCAGAGCTCTGGGGCCTGGGAGCAGATGGGGGGTTGAGGGTAGGACCCTCTGGGTTGGAAGAAAAACATGATAGAGTAGGAAAAAGAAAAGGTGGGAAGGGAGAGAAATAAACCAATATGGGGCCAAGGGAAGTAGGAAGAAAGAAAGCCCAGATGTTCTCAGTGCTGATATACTTGGGGGAAAACTCAGCTCTTCTGCATTTCTGATATTGTAATATTTGAGGAGAAAAAAAAAAACTGAGCCGCGTGACCCAGATGGTGCAGTCTCTCAACTCTGCCAGTGCAGAGAGGTCCATGTGAATGTAAAATGGGCTAGGACCTAAGCCAGGGAAAATGGAAATGGTGCCCGGGACACAGGGAGAAAAAAAAAACATGCTGAATCTCCTTAGTTGAAGTATCCTTTAGCACTAAGGTAATGTAGTCCTCTAAAGAAAGTGGGCAGCAGCAAGTTGGACAAGGTTTGAGTGATATTCAGATGCCATTTCAGAAGGGAAGGGAAAAAGAGAGAGGTGGGATTTGTCCCACCACAAAAATCGAGGCCAAGAAAGGAACTTCATGTAGTTCATGAATACTGGTGACAACTAAGAAGTCTCTAGAGAAGGGCATTTTAATTTGGAGCCCAGGAACTTTAAAATAACATTTTAAGATATCAATTCCAATATAATATTATAAAATGTTTATTATACATATACATGTACAGTAATATGTATTTTATCTTATTTATTTTAAAACGTTATACTGAGAAGGGAGTTCCTACACTTCACCAGACTATCAAAGGAGTCTGTGACATCCAAAAGGTTAATTACCCAATATCTAATCTAGTGGAAATTTTTAGTACTCAACTATCCCTTAAGATAACTGAAATATCATCTATTGAAGCCAATTGTTTCAAACATATAGAAAAGTAGGTCCCAGAAGGTAATATACTGACTTAGAAAATCACAAATTAACATTATTTAAATTTTATGTATTTTTAAAACATTTACTAATTACACTTTAATCTGCTTCTGGTGCCCTGGGAATTTTGCAGGTAGTTATAGCCAGCAGATGATAAATTCAACACTTTTGGACCAAGCCATATGATCCAATCATGATAAAGGATGAGGCATTTAAAATAGCTGATGGAATAATATCTGACTGTAAGCTTAAGTCATTTAATAAACTGCCTTAGTAGGACACTAGTAAGAAGATGCTGAGATGATTTGATGTGTAAATTAGTAGGGATGGAGCTAGAAAGACCTGCCTTGGGTGTCTAGATACCTCAGTTTGGGTCCAGTTCTACCAGTATCACTTCATGCAACACACTTCACTTTTCTGAGTTTTATTTATTTCATTGATAAAATGAAAAGATTGGTTTTCATAAAATCTAGATCCCAGAGTAGTATCAGGCTCCTAGAACTTTATCCTAGGTTGCTGACATCGAATGGGGACATACTTCTTCTATATGGAATCAGCTCTCCCTAAAATTAATGGAAATACCTTTGAAAGTCTCACCTTTCCTTACCATGGTGCCTGCCACCCTGCACATCAATCTTTTCTCAGGGAACAGAGGACATTCTTTGTGGAACAAATCCCCTCAGTTCCTGGCATTAGTACAGATAATCAGAATAATCTTATCTACCCTCAAGTGAATTTTCCCTAGGCATTAAAATTTCTAGTTATGTTTCTGATAGTCTTTGAGAACTCATGTATTCCTGATTTTTGACCCAACAATGCTCTATCCACTATAACTCCATCACACCTAGCTTCTTTTTCTTTCTTTCTTTCTCTTTCTTTCTTTCTCTTTCTTTCTTTCTTTCTTTCTTTCTTTCTTTCTTTCTTTCTTTCTTTCTTTCTTGCTTGCTTTCTTCTGCTTCTTCTTTACCTTCATCATCTTCTGCTTCTTCTTCAGCTTCTTCTTCTTCATCATCTTCTTCTGATTCTTCTTTTACTTCCTCTTCTCCTTCCTCTTCTCCTTCTTCTCCTTCTTCTTCTTCTTCTTCTTCTTCTTCTTCTTCTTCTTCTTCTTCTTCTTCTTCTTCTTCTTCTTCTTCTTCTTCTTCTTCTTCTTCTTCTTCTTCTTCTTCTTCTTCTTCTTCTTCTTCTTCTTCTTCTTCTTCTTCTTCTTCTCCTTCTTCTCCTTCTTCTCCTTCTTCTTCGTCAGTCTTGACTGACAGGCAAGAGTTCTGATAAGGTTGTGCTTGATTATTTGTATTTATCTTTTTAGGGACATTGCCTACATTGATCTTGTAAAGTAGTATTTCCTCTCTCCATGCATTATTGTAAAATTCAAAGGGCATGGAAATAAATTCATCCTTTTCTATAATGCCTCAGACTTCTAATGTTTTGCCTTCAACCCCCAATTTTCCTGTTTTAGAGACTAAGAGAAAAATTATATATATATATATATATATATATATATATATATATATGAGGTGGGGAGAGAAAGGAAATGAAAGTTTTGTTTTTCTTTGTCTCCTTTGAGATAATAAATATCAGATGACTCATTTTATCTTCATCCTTACAATACAAGAAGACAGTGATTATAAGCAAATGAATTTTTCACAATCCAACCAGGAGCATTTAGTTCTGAAAGGCCATTAAAAGAGGGAAACTTCTAGAAGGAGAATGACTTGATTATTGAAACCTTTAAACAAAAAAAAATTTCTAAAACCATATTTTGGGAAATTTCCTTAAGTATCCTGGGTCATTATATTAACCAAATAAACACATAAGTAAATAAAAATAATAAAACCCAGTTTTCAATGCTTTTCAGCTATTTCACATCAAAGAATGTGACGAATGTTGAATATCACTTCTTGCTCTGGTACCAAAAAATATTATTCTCAGTAGACATTGCAGCATAAAACAAAAATGCTTTTATTACCAGTAGCAATGATGTGACAAGGCTGATAAATGCCATGTTAAGATTCCTTTGGGTGCCAGCATCCCCTTCACACTTATTTTCAAGTTACTAATAGATTCTGGGGGTTTGACTGGCCATCATTTAGGAGTGTCATTTACTTTGAAATGACAGCAAAGTAAAATGTTCTTAAATGTCCAATTTTTCTCTTTCCCCTGACTGAGAAGCTAATGACTAAGAGTAATATCTTTTATTCATGTTGTCTAGGTGATGAAACAGTCATTGCCCAATGATGAATATCAAGTAAAGATGTTTTCCTTCAACACTGTTTAAAAGGAGGGAAAAAAACTTTACCAGAAACTCCTGTTGCCCTAGATTTGGCTGGGTTTTGGTTTGTTTCTTTGTTTTAAGAGAGGAAATGAAAGATGGTAAGAAAACCCTTCTTTCAGGTTGAGTCTTAAAAAGAAATCCCTGCACCCAACCTCAGTGACATTGATATAGTCTGGCTTTAATTGGGATGCCCAGGGTATTAAGTATCACAAGGATGCTTTGAGAGGGAGTAGAATCCCCCTCACTTGATATCTTCAAGGAAAGGTTGGATAATGTCTTGGTAGTTATGATATTTCCAGGATTGTTGCCTCAGTATGAGTTGTACTACATTACCACTCAGGACCCTCCCAACTCTGAAAAACATTGTTATGATGTCATTCTATAGCTGAGAAATACACTGTCCTTTTTTATACGCAGATAAACAAAGAGTCTCAAACTGGTGACAGCCTTCAGTCAGACAGTTCATGAGAAAGCAATACAGCTAGAAAGCTGAACTCTATGTGATCTCCATGTGACCATATTTGAAATGCCACAGGGAGAAAAATAACATTGGGGAACTGTGGGTTGGATAAAATATGTTTTGGCAAGTGCACATCCAACTGAATGTCTTGGGCTTTGAATTTCCAACTGAAGCCCTAAGCATTTTGAATTCAGATTCTTTTACATTTGGCAAAATGAAGCATTTTATTTTAAAGATAGATAAAAAGGAAATTTCAAGCCCTCCAAAGTCCCTTCAAACTAGTGTTTTTCTTCCTTCTTTGGTCCACAAAGTGTGACTATCTGGCATGGCCCTCTTTGGCCCTCTTCTCTCTAGGTGTCCCTTGGAGACTTCCTGTATTCCCATAGTTTCAAGTGCAATCCCTATGGACATGGCTTTTTGTCTTCATCCTCATTTCAGTGTCCCATTTCCAAATGCCTCCTCAATGATTTTGCCTGGATGCCTTATTAGCATATCAACCATGGCCATTTCTAAAACTAAATTCATCACCTTCTTTTTGAATTTGGTCATTTATTCAACTTCCCTTTTTATATTAGTATCACCATTTTCACCACAATACCCAGAGACCTAATATAATAGAATGGAAAGAGTATTGTCTCTCAAGTTAGAGAACCAGATTTCAAATGATCACCTCTGATGCTTATTATCTATCTGGCCATTGGTAAAAGTAGTCTTTTATAATGTGAGTTCCCTACAAATAGAGATATTCTTTTTATTTACATCACCAGTGCCTGGCACATTGTAGTTCATTAATAAATATTCAATTGATTAAATGAACTTAAAGAGATCTTTTCTAGCTTATGATCCTATGAGTTTAGAGTCTCCTTGTTTTCCTTCCTCTGTTTCATGCTCTTCCCATAACCTATGAATTATCTAGTCCTGGTAAATTCACTTCTCCATTTCTCATACTTCTCCTTCCCATTCCCATTGCCTAATTCATATACTTACTACAATTAATCTGGAGGACTATTGCAACAATCTCTTAGAGTATCCATTCTCTTTGTTCTAATTCATTGTACACACTACTGTCAAAATAATTATTTTAAAAACAATTTATGTCAGATTTCACTCTCCCCACTTAAAATAGTTTCCGACCAGAGAATTCAGGCTTAATTTCTTCCAAAATCCAGGTTATAATTATAGAAATATGAGTGAACTTGTGGAATTTGAATATCATGATGAGGTCTTTGTAAGTCATTTACTAGGAAATGGGGAGCCTTGATAGGACTTTTGAGTAGGGGAGTTGATATCAATGAAATATGAAGTTTGAACTAGGCCTTAAATGGTAGATACAATTTGGATGGCTGGATAGAATTCAAAAAAAGTTTAAAGTTATCTTGGATAAGTTCTTTTTTTCACTGATGATGAAACTGAGATAGATCAGAGAAATGGCACGAATGAACCAAGATGATATAGCCAGTTAATGGCATAGACTAGACAAGACCCTAGATCTCTTTACTTTTAGACAGGTGACTTTCTTTTTCCATAAATGGACAGTCCACATAGAGGAAACAATAAACAAATAAGAATCTGGGAATAAACAATAGGTCTTTTCAGAAGTATGTTCTTAGTGAAATTTAACAAAAGGTTTAAATGAAGCATTTCTCTGAGCAAGATGTCATTTATAAACAGGGACATTCACCTGATAATTAAGGATGAGTCAAAAGCACCTGCCTCTAAGAAGAAGATCCCAAATTAAGGGTATAATACATTTTTATAAGCATAGAGCAAAGAATAAAACAAAAATCATAAAATAGGCCAGCCTTAAAGAGATGAGAACTTATGATTGATCACCTCAAAGAAATCAGGCAGAGGACTCATGTGGGATAACAAAGACTCTATCTCTATCTCTAAGAAATGCTTTTGAGAATTTTATGGGTTCTAGCTACAACCTGAGGTTACTGATAAAGGCAGACTATATAAGACCACCTTAATTGTTAAAGATGGAACAAGGTCAGGATAACCCACAAACTTTTCAGGGAGTGCTGATATAATGTTTTATGAGGGCACTGAGAACAGAGTATCTTTAACCAACAGAAACTGCATTCTTAATTTCTCTCTTTTTCAGAGGAAGAGGCTAAACTTTAGCACCCATATGATTCTTTACCCAGAGAAAAGGAACATGACTACAGGATAAATCACTTAATAATGAAATCAAATATAAAATACAGGATCAAGAATTAGTTCCCCTTACCTGTCAGAGTTTATATTGGGACCTGACCAATGCTGAAGGTTCAAGGTAAAGAGGAATAGGAAATAGAGTTAGGTAAGGTAGAAAGATGTTGTCTGAAGACTTGAAGGTCAGGTTAAGAAGATTGAACTTCACATGATTGGTAATGGGAAACCAGTATAGATCTTTCCATAGGATGGTTGCATAGAGAAATAAATGATTTTAGAAGATTCTTTGGATAGCATTGTAAAAATAAATCATAAAGAAAAAAAATTGAAGCTAGAAACAAGAATTTCACTGAATTTCAGAGCTAAAAGGGACACCTAATACCACTCAGTTTTCTACTTTTGCATTAAGGGAATCTAGAAATTATGTAATTTTTTACAAAGTCATATAGCTAGTTAATGGCAGCATCAGATCTAGAATCTGAGTTGCTTGACAAAGGATCCAATTTTTTCAACTATTGACTTACATCCAACAGAGCCCAGGTCCCTGATTCAATCAATTATATTTCCTGCTCAGGTACTGATAAAACATTCACCATCCTCTATAGATAGACAGACAGACAGATAGATAGATAGATAGATAGATAGATAGATAGATAGATAGATAGATAGATAGATAGATGGATGGATGGATGGATGGATGGATGGATGGATGGATGGATGGATGGATGGATAGATAGATAGATAGATAGATAGATAGATAGATAGATAGATGCATGGATGAATGGATATTGCATACATACATATGTACATAGATATAAGAATAGATAGATAAAACAATTATTGTATTTTATTGCATACCAAGAACTAAGATAAACACTAGAGCCAAAAAAATACAAGACAATATCTACTCTCAGGAGCTTACATTTTGAAGAAGGAAGATAAAACATTTAAGAGTGGTGCAAAGGGAGGGCAACTATGCACAAAGGCACATAACAGATGGTTTTATGAAGATGGAGCAGACTGGAGAATGAGCAGGAAGCAAAATTAGTGGTGTAACTTGGATTCCTCAAGATTTAACCTTTTGGGTTCTAGATTCTCAACTCAAAGAAGATTCCTCCAGGTGAAATCATACCAAGAAAGGTACTTGTATTATAATAGAAGATATAAATGAGCTATCAACATCTGAACTCCTCAAAATGAGCAGGATAAAATTAGGAGGAAAATATTTTAGTTGAGATATCCTTTTCACATCTTATAAATGGCAGAAGATGGATTGCTAATGATTTTAATATACTTAAGGTCTACTTTGTCAAGATCTTCTTTGAGAATAAGGCTGCATCCTATTCTTTTATGCACCATAGTTGGCTGAAAGTACTGGGTACATTTCATACAGTCAAGGTATAAGATATTGGGTTTGCAGCTAGCTTGCTCAATTTTCTTGGAAATCAAGTCATTTTCATTTGCTTGGATGTAGGGAAATAAGATTGAATTTTCCTTACTGCATACTTCGATAGATAAATTGCAATTTCATCAACTTGAAAACAACAAAGGAGCCCAAAGTTATATATTGCTACTATACTCCTGATATGGCCAACTTTCAATGTTTCCTCCTCAAGAAGATGCAAGAAATTAATCAAGGTGCATCTCAAGAAAAATAAATCATGATGGTTGCAAAAAAATACTATGGTGATTTATATAATGTAAACTCTGAAGAAAACAGGTTCCCTCTTAGAGTTTCCCATTGCTAAATCAGAGATCATATTGTCACCATACATGGATCTTGATAAAGGTCATGAATTTCAAAATCAAAACATCAACTTTCTATTATAATTTTACATCAACATTTGAATATATAGTTTCTGTTACTAACAGAAAAAGTATAACTTGAATTTTATGTGCTATTTTTTATAAATGAATGGAAAGGAAATTATTTGTTCTGGTTCTCAACCCCCCAAAATATAATGACTCCCTTTAGTCTACTGTGCCAAATGCCAACAAACTCCTACACAGCAGGGAAGTCAGCCTGGCTCAAGCATCAAGGCATCCTAAGAGAGAATTGGAAGAAAATCTGTACCAGGCAAGTTAAACCACAACCACTCTCTTGACTAGCATCTTCCTTTGAGTCCCACTGTACATTGCCTAGAACATTGTACCCAAAATTCTTCAGAATATCAACATTTTAGCCTGTTGACTGTAGTCATTATCCTGAGAAGAAAACCCTGTGGAGAATCAGCCTGGCAACTTCTCTTTCAGGTACTACAGGTTCATCTGTAGAAGACCCAGAAAAGAAAATTCTTGCTACCAAATTACTTGGCAAGGTCAAATCATTCAATTTAAGGCAATCACTGATGGTAGTCACTGTGCTAAGCCCAAGGGATACAAAGAAAAGTAAAAGCTAGTCCCTGTTCTCAAGGAGCCCAAAGTTAAATAGAAGAGCCCATAATCTAATATGAGAAATTTAAATAATTTTATCAGTAGAAATGACATTAAGAAGAGGCATTATTCACTTCCTAGCTGTGACCCTAGACAAGTTGTTTAACACTGATAGCCTAGTCTTTGTGTGACAAGGAAATCATTTTAAAAGACTGATATATATTAATTTAAGGTCGCCAAGGAATTCAGCTATGTAATTCCTAAATGAAAACTCAAGTCAGCAGTCAACCTTTTATGGAGTTTTTAATTACAAACAGGAGGAAGAAAGGTATTAGAGAGAGAGAGAGAGAGAGAAAGAGATAGAGAGAGAGAGAGAGAGAGAGAGAGAGAGAGAGAGAGAGAGAGAGAGAGAGAGAGAGAGAGAGAGAGAGAGAGAGAGAGAGAGAGAGAGAGAGAGAGAGAGAGAGAGAGAGAGAGAGAGAGAGAGAGAAAGGGAGAAAGGGGAGAGAAGGGAATAGGGCTTAAATACCCCCTCTGTTTAGGCTGGGCCAAAAGGGCCCAAGCCCTTAGATAACTGAGGCAAAGAAAAGAGATCAGTCCCTATCACTCACATGACCAAAATGAAGAAACAGTCTCAGGGCCTCCACCTCCAGCTTCCTTCAGAACAAGCTTCTCAGAGCACAACCTCTCAGAGCAAAAACTCTCCAACCACCCCTCAGTCCTCAGACCCTACTATCTTTCAGGAAAACATCCAAGTTCCCTCCCCTCAGTTCTCACATCTACCAATCACTGTCCATGTCTTCCCTGTGCCAATGGTGGCTCTAGCTTAACCCAGGACCGCCCAGAGGTCTGTGGCTTTGCACATGTCTGTTGAAGGTCATATTCTCAAATAATTAAATCTTGATCCTTTGCTACAGCCCTTCCTAAATCCTGTTACCCTGAGTAGGGTGGAGATTGGAATAATTAAATTTTGATCTATGCTGCAGCCCTTTCCATTGTTCAGCAAAAGGTTTCTGTCCTAAAGTAATCTTAAGAAAGGAGGAGGAGGAACCTCCCTTGCCAATGGGGTTCACATTCCAATAGACTATCAGGAAGAAATTTTTCAAGTATGAAATTTCCCAATGGTGAAATTTCCATCATTCACAAGTCTAAGAAATTTTAAGGTTTACATTTGCCACTCTTCTATCTTATAAGTGATGCTAAGAGAGAAGGTAATGCTTTAAAAATGAAAAAGAAGAGGCGTTACTATCTACTTCACCATAATACAATAAAAACAATGAGACCTTTCCATCTGACTTGCTGCTGAAATCTTCCATGTGTGCTATTTCTGCCATTTGAATGTTAGCCCTTCAAGGGCAGGGACTGCATTTTTTTCTCATTGCTCATGCTTTTCTTACTTTGTACATGGTAAGCAATTATAACAAATGTCTCATCATTCAGTTACTTACGCCTCAAAGTTGAATCAAGTTTGTGTAACTCTCCTTTCTTTAAACTCTGACGACATCCTTATATAACACTCATAGGGCACTTACCCTGTCTTGTTTTATTAATATTATTATTAATTATTTATTAATTTTATTATTTATTTATTATTTATTAATTAATTATTAATATATTAATATTAGTTATATTGCCTTCTAACTAGATTGAAAAATCCAAGAGGACGGGGAGTATGTTCTTATTTCTTAGTGTTCATCCAAGGGGGTGTATGGATGTTCAGAGAAACCTAATACCACTGGTGTTAAGGCTTGCTAAATTCTTTTTAAGGATACTCTTCTCTCCTTTGGCGTCCACCTATCACAACTCTCAGCTGTGGTTCCAAAAAACTGTAGCATGCACAATAGCCCCACTTCGGTAAACTGTCTTGGCAGACAGCCTAAACCAGGTTGAAGGTTTCCAATGGGCTTAAGTTCATTTGAGAGATAGGAAGGTATCTATCTCATGGATGTGAAGATTTCCTTTAGCAGAAGAGGCGGTTGAGAACAATTTGTTCTAATGGCCATGGAGATAATGGAAGAGTCTGCTAAGGAGTTCGTAGAGCTTGGTTGGACAACAAAAAAGCCAAAGTTCTCTACCTGTCATCTTAACTTTTTTCTTGACACTGACCTTCAATGACTTTGGAAGAGAGAGTGAGGCTGATGACTCTGTGCAACTCTGCCTCACTTCAATTCAATTTATGCAGGAGTTAAATGATATTACTACTGATATAATATTGCTCCTCTTTAACCACAAAGGACAATAACCTATCAACCATTTATGAGTGGTATCCAAATCCCTAGGATTTGAACCTGGAGGGAACATTAGTAATAATTTGATCCAACCTCCTCATGTTGCAGACAAGGAAATGGAGAACCACAGGGGTTTGGGAACTAATCCATGGTCACACAATGGCAGACCTAGAATTCAAATCCAGATTTTCTAATTCCAATGAATTGTCTTTCTACTACATTAGCCAATTCTGTGCTCACCTAGAAAATGTTAAAGGTTCCTGAAATATCTGTTGATTATTTTTATATAAATTATATTTTATTATATTATATTATAAATTATATCTATATAAATATATATCATTTATACAAACTTCCTGGTTTTCATGGTCTTTCATAATCTGACTCTATTCTCTCTACCCAAATTTTTTCACCCCTCTTTTTCTGAAATCTTCTATTCCACTTAGTCCTGTCTCCTTTCTCACTCCTGTATACACTATGCTCATCTCTATCTTTCTATCTAAGCCCATGATATTATTTTCAACTGGAATATCCTTCACACTATTTCCCAAATATTCAAGTATTACTCATCCTTAAGATCCAGCCCATTTTCTATTTCCTCTATACTGTCCTTTCCTATGTGCTTTAATTAATTTCTGACATTATTCCCTCTATAATCAAATTCAAACCTGGTTCAAAAATTGGCTCCCACCTGCCTTTCCAGCTTTACTATATATCACCCTCTTTCTTGCAACACATCTTCCAGTTAAATTGACCTTCATGCCATTCCTGATCCATGATACTCTATCTCTTACCTCCATGTCTTTGCTCAGTCCATTCCCCATTCCTGGGATGTTCTCCCTCCTCACACTTGCTTCATAGAATCCTTAGTGATCTTCTAAGCTTAGTTCAAGCATGACTTTCATATTGAAGAGCTTTTATATGTTTTCTTGTGTCATGGATGTCCCCTACTACTTTTGGAAGTGTGATGAAGCCTGTGGATCTCCTCTCAGAATAATGACTTTAAATGTATGAAATAAAATACAAAGGATTCCAATGAAAATCATTCATTTTAAGTATTGTCATCAAAAAAGTTCACAGATCTAAAATAAAACCTGTATTCATCCCTTTAATTGTGTCAGAGAATATTATATTCATTTTGAAGATGTATATGTGTGTGTGTGTGTGTGTACATGTTGCCTCCTCCAATCAAATATGTACTTCTTGAGGGTAAGAGCTGTTTTGGTTTTGTCTTTGTTCCTACTAGAATATAGGAGGCCTTTAAGAAATATTTATTGATTTCCGGACTTCCGGTTAAGATGGCGGCTTAGAGAAAGCTAAAGCTCAGATCTCCGGAAAACCCTTCCGACCCGATCTCAAACGATAAGCTCCTAAGGCGCCGAAATTCAAAACGATCAACAGCACAGACCCTGGGAACCCTCCTCCTGGACCTGGACCCGGTTCAAAAGGTACGGCTCCCCTCAAAAGCCAGAACCCGAGATCACTCGGACCTCAGGGGTAGGAGCGCAGAGTCCAAGGCTCCCAGAAGCCGCAGCCGGGCCGGGATCAGAGAGCAGAGTCCTCGGAACCACAACCCTCAGGGCCTTCTACCCGAGTCCGGGTGAAAGTTACTGCCTGGGGCTTCTGCTGCACAGAGCTGGTCAAAACAACAGCAACCCTCAGGGCGGGCAAAACAGCCTCACGGGCTGGATCCTGCTATCCAAGTCTCAGTGAAAGTCCTTGCCCTCAGAGCTTGGGTTAGCTGCAGCCAATCCCCCCGCAGGCCGAAGAAACAGCCTCACGGCCAGCGATTCTGAAGGCAACTTCCGGAAAGCGAGCCGGGGGGGGGGGGGGGGGGGGGGGGGGGGGGGGGGGGAGAGTGTGGCCTCCCGGTCCGACCCTTCCACTCCAGTTCCAGTGAGGCATATTCAGTTTAACCCAGGGAAAGCTCATAGAAGGGACAATCTGCCCCGGACTAAAGCCTCTGATCACCAGACAGAGATAAGAAAAGCTAATCCTCCACATTCAGAGATGGCAGCAAACTCCACAGAAGCACAGAAGCCCCAAAATACCAAGAAAAATAAGAAGAAAGCGGCGACTTTGGACACATTCTATGGAGCCAAAATACAAAATACAGAGCAGATAGAAGAAGATATACAAGAAAATTCTCCAAAATCTTCCAAAGGAAATAGAAACTCTCCACAAACCCATGAAGAATTTGAATCAGAAATGACCAAAAAGATGGAAGCCCTCTGGGAGGAAAAGTGGGAAATAATGCAAAAGAAATTCACGCATCTACAAAACCAGTTTGACCAAACTGTAAAAGAAAACCAGGCTTTAAAGCAAGAACTAATAAAGCAAAGCCAAAACACCAAGAAATTAGAAGAGAACATAAAATATCTCACCGACAAGGTGATAGATCTGGAAAATAGAGGGAGAAGAGAAAATTTAAGAATAATTGGACTCCCAGAAAAGCCAGAAAAAACACCAAACTGGACATGGTGATACAAGATATAATCAAAGAAAATTGCCCAGAGATTCTAGAACAAGGGGGCAATACAGCCACTGACAGAGCTCACAGAACACCTTCTACACTAAACTCCCAAAAGACAACTCCCAGGAATGTAATTGCCAAATTCCAAAGCTATCAAACAAAAGAAAAAATCCTACAGGAAGCCAGAAAAAGACAATTTAGATATAAAGGAATGCCAATCAGGGTCACCCAAGACCTTGCAAGTTCTACTCTGAATGATTGTAAGGCATGGAACATGATCTTCAGAAAGGCAAGAGAGCTGGGTCTCCAACCAAGAATCAGCTACCCAGCAAAACTGACTATATACTTCCAAGGGAAAGTATGGGCATTCAACAAAATAGAAGACTTCCAACTTTTTGCAAAGAAAAGACCAGAGCTCTGTGGAAAGTTTGATACCGAAAATCAAAGAGCAAGGAATACCTGAAAAGGTAAATATTAAGGAAAGGGGAAAAATGTTATCTTCTTCTTTTACTCAAACTCTCTTCTATAAGGACTACATTTATATCAACCCATCTATACTAACATGTGGGGGAAATTGTAATGTATAAATAGGGGGTAAAGAAAGACCAAATAGAATAATGGTTCTCACACAAAGATTCACATGGGAAGGGGAGGGGAAGAAAACTCCTATAAGAAGGAGAGGAAGAGGGGGGGGGGGTTACTTAAACCTCAATCTCAGGGAAATCAACTCTGAGACGGAAAAACATCCAGATCCATTGGGATCTTGAATTCTATCTTACCCAACAAGGGTAAGGAGAAGGGAAAACCAAGGGGGGGAGGGGGAGAGGGAGAACAAAAAGGGAGGGAAAGAGAGGGGGGAGGGGGAGGGAAGAAAAAGGGAGGGACTAAAAAGGGAAACATCAAGGGAGGGGACAAGGGGGACTGATTCAAAGTAAATCACTGGACTAAAAGGTAGAGCCGAAGAAGAAAAGGTTAGAATTAGGGAAGGCAATCAAAATGCCAGGGAGTCCACAAATGACAATCATAACTTTGAACGTGAATGGGATGAACTCACCCATAAAATGTAGACGAATAGCAGAATGGATTAGAATCCAAAACCCTACCATATGTTGTCTTCAAGAAACACACATGAGGCGGGTTGACACCCACAAGGTCAGAATTAAAGGATGGAGTAAGACCTTCTGGGCCTCAACTGATAGAAAGAAGGCAGGAGTGGTAATCATGATATCTGATAAAGCCAATGCAAAAATAGACCTGATCAAAAGGGATAGGGAAGGTAATTATATTTTGTTAAAAGGGACTATAGACAACGAGGAAATATCATTAATCAACATGTATGCACCAAATAATATAGCACCCAAATTTCTAATGGAGAAACTAGGAGAATTGAAGGAAGAAATAGACAATAAAACCATACTAGTGGGAGACTTAAACCAACCATTATCAAATTTAGATAAATCAAATCAAAAAATAAATAAGAAAGAGGTAAAAGAAGTGAATGAAATCTTAGAAAAATTAGAATTAATAGACATAGGGAGAAAAATAAATAGGGATAAAAAGGAATACACCTTCTTCTCAGCACCACATGGCACATTCACAAAAATTGACCATACATTAGGTCACAGAAACATAGCACACAAATGCAAAAAAGCAGAAATAATGAATGCAGCCTTCTCAGATCACAAGGCAATAAAAATAATGATTAGTAATGGTACATGGAAAACCAAATCTAAAACCAATTGGAAATTAAACAATATGATACTCCAAAACCGTTTAGTTAAAGAAGAAATCATAGAAACAATTAATAATTTCATCAAGGAAAATGACAATGGCGAAACATCCTTTCAAACCTTTTGGGATGCAGCCAAAGCGGTAATCAGAGGCAAATTCATATCCCTGAAAGCTTATATTAACAAACAAGGGAGAGCAGAGATCAATCAATTGGAAATGCAATTGAAAAAACTCGAAAGCGATCAAATTAAAAACCCCCAGCAGAAAACCAAATTAGAAATCCTAAAAATTAAGGGAGAAATTAATAAAATCGAAAGTGATAGAACTATTGATTTAATAAATAAGACAAGAAGCTGGTACTTTGAAAAAACAAACAAAATAGACAAAGTACTGGTCAATCTAATTAAAAAAAGGAAGGAAGACAAGCAAATTCACAGCATTAAAGATGAAAAGGGGGACAGCACCTCCAATGAGGAGGAAATTAAGGCAATCATTAGAAATTACTTTGCCCAATTATATGGCAATAAATACACCAATTTAGGAGAAATGGATGAATATATACAAAAATACAAACTGCCTAGACTAACAGAAGAGGAAATAGAATTCTTAAATAATCCCATATCAGAAATTGAAATCCATCAAGCCATCAAAGAACTTCCTAAGAAAAAATCCCCAGGGCCTGATGGATTCACCTGTGAATTCTATCAAACATTCAGAGAACAGTTAATCCCAATACTATACAAACTATTTGACATAATAAGCAAAGAGGGAGTTCTACCAAACTCCTTTTACTACACAAACATGGTACTGATTCCAAAACCAGGCAGGTCAAAAACAGAGAAAGAAAACTATAGGCCAATCTCCCTAATGAATATAGATGCAAAAATCTTAAATAGGATACTAGCAAAAAGACTCCAGCAAGTGATCAGAAGGATCATTCACCATGATCAAGTAGGATTCATACCAGGGATGCAGGGCTGGTTCAACATTAGGAAAACCATCCACATAATTGACCACATCAACAAGCAAACTAGCAAGAACCACATGATTATCTCAATAGATGCAGAAAAAGCCTTTGATAAAATACAACACCCATTCCTATTAAAAACACTAGAAAGCATAGGAATAGAAGGGTCATTCCTAAAAATAATAAACAGTATATATCTAAAACCAACAGCTAATATCATCTGCAATGGGGATAAACTAGATGCATTCCCAATAAGATCAGGAGTGAAACAAGGATGCCCATTATCACCTCTACTATTTGACATTGTACTAGAAACACTAGCAGTAGCAATTAGAGAAGATAAAGGAATTGAAGGCATCAAAATAGGCAAGGAGGAGACCAAGATATCACTCTTTGCGGATGACATGATGGTCTACTTAAAGAATCCTAGAGATTCAACCAAAAAGCTAATTGAAATAATCAACAACTTTAGCAAAGTTGCAGGATACAAAATAAATCCACATAAATCATCAGCTTTTCTATTTATCTCCAACACAGCTCAGCAGCAAGAACTAGAAAGAGAAATCCCATTCAAAATCACATTAGACGAAATAAAATACCTAGGAATCTATCTCCCAAGACAAACACAGGAACTATATGAACACAACTACAAAACACTCGCCACACAACTAAAACTAGACTTGAACAAATGGAAAAACATTAACTGCTCATGGATAGGACCAGCCAATATAATAAAAATGACCATCCTACCCAAACTTATTTATCTATTTAGTGCCATACCCATTGAACTACCAAAATACTTCTTCACTGATTTAGAAAAAAACATAACAAAGTTCATTTGGAAGAACAAAAGATCAAGGATATCCAGGGAAATAATGAAAAAAAACACATATGATGGGGGCCTTGCAGTCCCTGACCTTAAACTATATTACAAAGCATCAGTCATCAAAACAATTTGGTACTGGCTAAGAAACAGAAAGGAAGATCAGTGGAATAGACTGGGGGAAAGCGACCTCAGCAAGACAGTATACGATAAACCCAAAGATCCCAGCTTTTGGGACAAAAATCCACTATTCGATAAAAACTGCTGGGAAAATTGGAAGACAGTGTGGGAGAGACTAGGAATAGATCAACACCTCACACCCTACACCAAGATAAATTCAAAATGGGTGAGTGACTTAAACATAAAAAAGGAAACCATAAGTAAATTGGGTAAACACAGAATAGTATACATGTCAGACCTTTGGGAGGGGAAAGGCTTTAAAACCAAGCAAGATATAGAAAGAATCACAAAATGTAAAATAAATAATTTTGACTATATCAAACTAAAAAGCTTTTGTACAAACAAAACCAATATAACTAAAATCAGAAGGAAAACAACAAATTGGGAAAAAATCTTCATAGAAACCTCTGACAAAGGTTTAATTACTCATATTTATAATGAGCTAAATCAATTGTACAGAAAATCAAGCCATTCTCCAATTGATAAATGGGCAAGGGAAATGGATAGGCAGTTCTCAGATAAAGAAATCAAAACTATTAACAAGCACATGAGGAAGTGCTCTACATCTCTTATAATCAGAGAGATGCAAATCAAAACAACTCTGAGGTATCACCTCACACCTAGCAGATTGGCTAACATAACAGCAAAGGAAAGTAATGAATGCTGGAGCGGATGTGGCAAAGTAGGGACATTAATTCATTACTGGTGGAGTTGTGAACTGATCCAACCATTCTGGAGGGCAATTTGGAACTATGCCCAAAGGGCGACAAAAGAATATCTACCCTTTGACCCAGCCATAGCACTGCTGGGTCTGTACCCCAAAGAGATAATGGACAAAAAGACTTGTACAAAAATATTCATAGCTGCGCTCTTTGTGGTGGCCCAAAACTGGAAAACAAGGGGATGCCCATCAATTGGGGAATGGCTGAACAAACTGTGGTATATGTTGGTGATGGAATACTATTGTGCTAAAAGGAATAATAAAGTGGAGAAGTTCCATGGAGACTGGAACAACCTCCAGGAAGTGATGCAGAGCGAGAGGAGCAGAACCAGGAGAACATTGTACACAGAGACTAATACACTGTGGTATAATCGAATGTAATGGACTTCTCCATTAGTGGCGGTGTAATGTCCCTGAACAACTTGCAGGGATCCAGGAGAAAAAAACACCATTCATAAGCAAAGGATAAACTATGGGAGTGGAAACACCGAGAAAAAGCAACTGCCTGAATACAGAGGTTGAAGGGACATGACAGAGGATAGACTCTAAATGAACACTCTAATGCAAATACTATCAACAAAGCAATGGGTTCAAATCAAGAAAACATCTAATGCCCAGTGGACTTACGCGTCGGCTATGGGGGGTGGGGGGGAGGATAAGAAAATGATCTATGTCTTTAACGAATAATGCTTGGAAATGATCAAATAAAATATATTTAAAAAAAAAAAGAAATATTTATTGAACATGTAAAATCCTGGGAGTCTGTGTTCTGTAACTTAGAATCAAATTGTATATTATATATTTTCTCACATTTTATGTGTTCTATCTTCAAGATTATGATTATGAATATCTTGAAGGTAATGGCTAGCTTATATTCTGTACTTGTCTAATGGTGTCCGAGGGGGAAAAAATTCTCCAGTTTTAGGTCCTAAACCTGAAAAAAATCAATCTATGCTCTGCAGAATCTCATTCCTCTTACCTATATCCAGTCTTGCTCTTTTTCCAGAACTTTACATATCTGAAATCTTTCATTCAATGTCCCTCATTGTTGCCTCCTACCCTTGGCACCAGAGGTGGGAAACAAGTCAGAGGTTCCACAATGAAAGCCAACTCATTCCTATAATTTGTAGCAGCAGAGTCCTAAGCCAAAGGTAAAGGAGCAGAGGCTTTATTTCTGCTCTTGGTTTCAATAGCAACTCAAGTTGTTCTCCTTCAAACACTTCATAATAAATGAGCTCCAGAAAACTTGCAAGAAAAATTTCAATTAATCCATCTGCATGTGTATGAGATCCCACTTCACCAAAAGGTGACAATTCTCTCTAACAGAAAAAAAATATTGATGGACTAATTGTTTTCATTCTCAGGGACAGAAGTAGTAATGATGGATAACAATGGCCATTTATGACTCCTTTTTAGATCATTCATGGGAAGCAGACAAACTGTTCAGATAAGAGCATGCCTAGTCCAGAGATATGTGAGATGATGACTTGTTGTTGAAGACTTTGGTCACTGTGAAGATTTTTGTGATTTAAAAAAAATAGCAATAAATCACAATGCCAGCTCTTCCCTAGTCCTTCAAATACTGTGAGAAGTGAGAACCTTGAATATTGAAGTTTTGAAGGCAGAAAGAAAGGTAGAACAGAGGGAGAGTCTGATACTGATGTTCAAAGTCATCCATAATTTGATTCCAGCAACCCTTTCCAGATGTTTCTTATAGTACTCCCTTTCATGTAGTCTGTCTTCCATTTTCTTGGATTGAGACAAGAGGGAATAATCCCCCCCCCCGAAATATTTGCTTATATGGACCTTATATCTGTAAAGGACTCCTTTGCTCTCATTTCCAACTTTTGGTTTCATCAGTATCTTCTAGGGTCATCTCATCTGCTTCCACTTCTAGGAAGCCTACTCTGATTCCCTCAAGTTAAAGTGATCCCTGCCTCAAATTTTTTATAGTACTTTGTGTAGAACTCTCCTTTGTACACTTTACTTCTTATTTCTAAACTAATAAAAATACTTATTTTCTAATACCATCCTTATAGTACTATCACTTTCCTTGCATTGCTATCATGCTTAAGTGTTTTTCCCTCATCATAATTTTGTAGATAATAAGATCTTAGATTTTAAAGATAGAAGGACCATTGACTCTAGCCATGGCATTTTAAAGATCCTAAAGATCAGGTTATGTGACATCTCTATGAGTCCTTAGTGCCAAACATCTTTTCTTCTATCAGCTAAACCATGTTGAGGGTAACAAATCAGGTCATCCACTACATGATGGGCAATGGCTAGTTGTCCTGACTTTTGTCTTACCACTAGACTTCAGTGACTAGAAGAAATAATGAGATCCATTACTTTGTACAACTCTTTCTCACTTAAATGAAATCCATATGCACGTCAAGAACATCATGGAGTGATGTCATCATACTTCTTTGAAAATGAAGAACAAACAAGATCATCATAAACACTTAATATTGTTTTGTAGCTATTGTCAAAATGAAAGAATGTTTGTTGAAAATGTCAAGGGAGCAGATTTCATAGGAGCCTGAATTATAGAAATATATACAGAACTAGAAGAAATTTTAGATGTCATCTAGATGATCCATTTTATAGATAAGGAAACTGAGGCCTGGATATGTTAATTGACTTTTACTAGTTGACACAGATATTAAGTTCAGAGCCAAAAGGCAGATCTGGTTCCATTGATTCTAAACTGTCATTAAACATAATCAAAAGCTTCCTATGAATTATAGGTATTCCCATATGGAGGGCTTCAATAGAAGCTGGATTACTAGAAATGCTATAAGAGGATTTATGCTTGAGGTGATATTTTTTTTCCATTTGAATTAATTTAGTCAATTTAGAACCTTATTCCTTGGTTACAATAATCACATTATTTCCCTTCCTCCCCTCTACCCACTCTTCCCACAATTTCAATGGGTATCACTTGTGTCCTTGATCAGAACCTATTTCCATGTTGTTGTTTACACTAGGATGTTCATTTAGAGCCTACATCCCAGCCATATCTCTTTGACCTATGTATTCAAGCAGTTGTTTTTCTTTGGTGTTTTTACTCCCACTGTCTTTCTTCTGGATAAGGGTTTTCCTCATAGATTCCTCTAAGTTGTTCAGGGTCATTGCATTGCCACAAATGGAGAAGTCCATTACATTCGATTGTACCACAGTGTATCAGTCTCTGTGTACAATGTTTTCCTGGTTCTGCTCCTCTCACTCTGCATGAATTCCTGCAGGTTGTTCCAGTCCCCATGGAATTCCTCCACTTTATTATTCCTTTGAGCACAGTAATATTCCATCACCAACATATACCACAATTTGTTCAGCCATTCCCCAATTGAAGGGCATCCCCTCATTTTCCAATTTCTTCACACCACAAAGAGCGCAGCTATGAATATTTTTGTACATGTCTTTTTCCTTATCTCTTTGGGGTACAAACAAAACAGTGCTATGGTTGGATCAAAGGGAAGACAGTCTTTTATCGCCCTTTGGGCATAGTTCCAAATTGCCCTCCAGAATGGTTGGATCAATTCACAACTCCACCAGCAATGTATTAATGTCCCCACTTTGCCACATCCCCTCCAGCATTCATTATTTTCCGTTGCTGTCATGTTAGCCAATCTGCTAGGTGTGAGGTGATACCTCAGAGTTGTTTTGATTTACATTTCTCTGATTATAAGAGATTTTGAACACTTTTTCATGTGCTTATTAATAGTTTTGATATCTTTAACTTAAAATTGCCTATTCACGTCCATTGCCCATTTATCAATTGGAGAATGGCTTGATTTTTTGTACAACTGGTTTTGCTCTTTATAAATTTGAGTAATTAGACCTTTGTCAGACATTTTTGTAATGAAGATTATTTCTCAATTTGTTGCTTCCCTTCTATTTTTGGATGCATTGGTTTTGTTTGTACAAAAATTTTTAAATTTGATGTAATCAAAATTATTGATTTTATATTTTTGATTTTTTTCTAGCTATTCCTTGGTTTTAAAGTCTTTCCTTTCCCAAAGATCTGACAAGTATACTATTCTGTGTTTGCCCAATTTTCTTCTAGTTTCCTTCTTTGTATTCACATCATTCACCCATTCTGAATTTATCTTGGTCTAGGGTGTGAGGTGCTGATCCAAACCTAATCTCTCCCATATTGTCTTCCAATTTTCCCAGCCCTTTTTATCAAATAGTGGGTTTTTGTCCCCAAAGCTGGGATCTATGGGTTTATCATAGACTATCTTGCTGAGGTCATTTACCCCAAGTCTATTCCACTGTTCCTCCTTTCTGTCTCTTAGCCAGTATGAAATTTTTTTGATGACCACTGCTTTAAAGTATAGTTTGATATCTGGTACTACAAGTCCTCCTTCCTTTGTATTTTTTTCATGATTTCCCTGGATATCCTTGATCTTTGCTTCTTCCAAATGAACTTTGTTACATTTTTTTTCTAATTCAGTAAAAAAAGTTTTTTGGTAGTTCAATGGGTATGGCACAAAATAAATAAATTAATTTGGGTAGGATTGTCATTTTTATTATGTTAGCTGGTCCCACCAATGAGCAATCAATGTTTTTCCAATTGCTTAGATCGAGTTTTAATTGTGTGGAGAGTGTTTTGGAGGATCTCCACAGTTTTGGCCAGGTTTCCAACTCTATGCTCCCTCTCTAGCTCCTTCCCCGCCATCTGTGTTCGATGCTCTGAGCTTGGCACAGCCCTGCCCACATAGTACACCCTCCAGACCAGCACTTTTGCCTGCCCAGAGGTTCCTGCTGTCGCTGGAGGCTCAGTGCTCTCAGTGGGTAGGTGGAGGGGACCTGGGACCTTCCTTTTGCCTTCCCCTTAAACCAGAGTGTTCTTGGATTCCAACTTTTGAGGGTAGGGCATGTACCTTTTCAATTGAGTCCAGCAGGAGGGTTCCTTGGCTCTGTCTTTTATTAGGTTTGATTTTCAGTCCCCTTGGTTCATTTGGTTTGTGATCAGTAAGGAAGGGTTTTCAGAGGTCTGAACTTCTGCTCCTTCTAGGCCATCATCTTGACTCTGCCTCTGAGGTGATATTTTGTTTCAAATATCTCTAACATCCCTCATCAGAACTCCCTCTTCATCACTGCCTTAGAGAATTCCATACTTCTTTCAAAGCATAAATGAAGTTCCACTGATTGTCCTGATGATTCCCCTAGAAATAATCACTAGCCTTCTTTAAATTACTAGGTTTTGTTACTTTTGAAATGCTTTATATTTTCTTGTGTGCATATTATATCCTTGCTACTCCCACCCCCCGCCAAGTAGGACATAATTTCCTTGAAGGCAGGAACTGTTTTATATATGACTTTGTATCCCCCTATACCTTGACTATAGGCAATGCCTAACAAATGTTTACTTAATTGGCCTGTAATTTATTTAATTTCATCCATAAGATTCAGTAATTCTTTGAAATAAACTACTCTCTCACCCCATTGAGGGGCCTGGCTTTGTTGGTATCCTCTTTGCTTCTCTGTCTATCTTCATGGTACTTCATTGATTTTCTGTTTAACTTAAAAATTGTTCTACTTTTACATTAAATTAAGTGATTTAATAAGTAAATAGTTCAAGAGTTTAAGAGCTGAAATCATTCAAATGTGAGGGCCCACATATTTCACTGCAAACATTCATATCTTTCAAGCACTCTAAGGCATCAAGTCCATCCCGTTGAATTCAAAGAAAACTCTTTGACTTGGTTTAGTTCATTTGGTTTTATTTTTGCTGGGCCAGTAACAACTTTATGATTTCAATATATCTTAGAGTATTTCAGTTCTTCCAATGTGTTTGGCCCATGTTACTTTAAAGCAGCTCTCCCACCCAACCAGGAATTTTTGTTTTCCTAAGGGTCATGAGACAATTAAAAGAACCCACTGAGAATAAAATGTCTGGGTTTAGGAGTAGTTGTAAGATAAGAGCAGCTAGGGAGGGAGCCCAATGAATACAGTATGGGCCTCGCATCAGGAAAAGTCAGCTTCCTGAGTTCAAATCTAGCCTCAGAAACTTTCTGGTTCTGTGACCTTGAGTAAGTCGCTGAAGTCTGTTTGCCTTGGTTTCCTCATCTGTAATATGAACTGGAGTAGGAAATGTCAAACCACTCCAGTATGTTGGCCAAGAAGACTCCAAATGGCATCATGAAGAGTCCTATATAACTGAAAATGACTGAACAACAAAGGATAATATGAAGAGAGTAATCTAACCTCTCTTTTACCTTCCCTCTTGCCTTCCTCCAGGCTTTAAAAGATACTATAATACAAAGAACTATAATACAAAGAATTTGGGTACAAAAAAGCAGAATAATAGATTCTCCAAAGAGGAAAATTCAGACTTTTGCCAGAAAAACCTTCCTAAAAATTGAGCTGTCCTGAATCACAATAGATAGTAGCAGGAGATGGTGTACTTCCCCTCTCTCAGTGGAACTGTGGCTGGATAAAACAATTGGAAGGGATATCAGAGTACAAACTCCTGATTTTTCAAATGAAAAACCTGAAGCCCAATGAGGATAGGTGATGTGCCCAAAGGCATATGGATAGTAATCTTCAGTAGTATGATTTGAATCTATGGCCTATTTAAATTTAGGTCTTCTGCCTCCAGAGACAGCAGAATTCTTGTTCTAGTAGTTAGAAGTAGCTGGCCTCTGAAGCTTAGCTCAGCTGTGGGATCCTGTGAGTTGACTTAATATTGAGATGTTTTCTTTGGTTGTTTGGGTAGGTGATCATGATATACCACTCTCTTTGATGTCATTTGGGGTTTTCTCTACAAAGATACTAGAATGGTTTGCCATTTCCTTTTTTAACCCATTTTACAAATGAAAGAAACTGAGCCAAACAGGGTGAAGTGACTTGTTCAGGGTCATATAGTAAGTGTCTGAAACCAGAGTGGATCTCAGAAAAAATAACTTCTCCTGTCTCCATGACATGGCTCTCTATCTACGTCATTCCCTACCAACTGAACTGTAAATGCCATGATTTATTGAGCTTCAATGTTATGTGCCTAGCATTGTGCTGTTTGCTACCTTGAAGGGAAGAAAAAGCAGACGGATTGCTCTGCTCAAAGGACTTCACAATCTAGTTAGGAAGATAAGACAACGATAATGAGACAATTTGTGCCTCAGTATGCAGTAAACTGCTAAATTGTGTGGGGCAGGCAATTAAGTGAAAAAGACAGAATAAAATAAGGTGCTAATTGTGAGCTACAGACAATAAGCGCTCAGAAAAGAGAAGTGAGTCAGCAGAAATTGTAGGACCACATTAGCTACAAGCCTGCTTCTGAGGGCAGAGTTAGCAGCTAGGATACTTTGCCTGTGGAAGGAGAACGGGGAGATGTTGGGGGCGTGGCTTCAATCCCTTTGCCTTTGTCCCCTTCCTGTGGGCCTATGAACACATTCAAATCTTCCTTAGTTCTGTTATTGCCATTGTAACTAAGCAAACCATTTTACATTTCTGAGCCTTCATTTTTCGTCTCTAAAATGAGGGTGGGAGGTCTTTTGTGTCCGTCTCGTCCAGCAAAAGCTGCTTGTGGACAACATCCTACCCGGCGCTCTCCATCATCTCTGCCACCACTGCCTGGGCCTTAGCTGACAGATCTCTTATTCCCTACCCCTACCCCAAGCCCCGCCCCTACCCAAGCCCCGCCCCCTAGTCTCAAGCCACCACCTTGGTGTGGGGAAGCTCTGGATGTCTGCCAAAAATCCTGGTGAGTCTAAGAAAATGGCCCCTCCCTCAAGCAGGAAGATATCCATGAGGATGAAGACATGTCAGAAGAGGAAGAAAGCAGTGGAGAAGAGGTCATGGACCATCAGAAGAAGGACAAGAGGGCTGCAGCTACACCAGTGAAAACAGTCAAAAAAGCTATTGTTGCCTCATCTGCCAAGAAAGCAGTTGTGATTCCTGGTAAGAAGGCCACCATTGTGACCCCAGCCAAGAAAGTGGCCACCCCAGCCAAAGATGTCCCCACACCAGGCAAGAAGGGAGCTAAAGCAGCAGCACCCCCAACCAAAGGGGCAAAAAATGTTAAGAATGCCAAGAAAGAGGACAGTGAGTCTGAATAACATAGTGAAGATGAAGAGGATGAAGAATTTGAGTCCCTCAAAATCACCAGTCCTACAAAACCTTGTTTGTCAAAGTCCTGTCCAAAGACACAAGAGAAGAAAAGTTGAAAGAATCTTTTCATGGCTCAGTGGGGGACCAGAATAGTCACAAGGGTCATCAAAAGGGTTTGGTTTTCTGGACTTCAACTCTGAAGAGGAAGCCAAGGCTGCAAAAGAAGGCATGAAGGATGGGGAGATTGATGGAAATAAAGTCACCCTGGACTGGGCCAAACCCAGGAGGACTTGGTGGCAGCTGATGAGGAGGTTTGGGGCCTGAGAATGGGCTTTGGAGGCTGAGACACAGGAGGCAAGTTTGGAGGTCGAGTAGTTTCAGAGGAGGAGGATGAGACAACAAGCCACGAGGGAAAAAGACAAAGTTTAAACACCCCCCCCTCCCATTGGACAGACTCTGGGGGGTTGGAGCCTGTTGGCCATTGGCTGACAGAGCCTTTTGAGGACATCCCAAGACAAACGTGGTCTGAGCAGTCATCTTGGAGAAAGCCAGATGACATTTCCTGGGAGAGTGTGTGTTGGTTTTGACTGGATGGCTGTTCCATAGAAACTTTTTTTTTTCAGATACCAGTGATAGATGTGGGAAGTTGCCCTTTTTGTCTATGAGTTGTCTTGAGTTTATATTATACCCCATGTACAAAACCATTTTTCCTACAAAAAATAAAATAAAATAAAATGAGGGTGGGACTAGATGTTAGATAAAGTCCTTTCCAGGTCTAAATCAATGGTCCTTTAATCTTTACTCCTCCATCATTTGTGATCTGGCATTCTTTCCCCCTGTACAGCTACCAAAATGATTTTAAAATACAAGTCTATCTATGAAACTCTGAAACTCAAAAATATGTATTGATTCCCCCATTTCCTAAAGGGGAAAATATGAACTCAATCTGATATTTGAAGTCCTCCACAATCTAGTTCCCACCTTTCTTTCCAAACTTGTTTCATTCTATTTCTCTTGATCTACATTAAGACAGCCAAAATGGACTGCTCTCTGTCTCTTGACCTCAACATTCCATCTTTTGCCTCCATGCATATGAATGAATTATCCCTGATGTCTCCAGGTATGTCTCCAGTATCCAGAATACATTCTCCTATCATCTCAACCTCTCAAAACCTTGTCCATTATTCAAGATTCTCCTCTGGTGCCATTACTTCTTTTAGAAAACTTTCTATGAGGCAAGTCTATCCCAATCCTAAGATACTATGATTCTATATGATTAAAGAGGAGAGAGCCATTGAAAGAGGAATAAATACCAGGAATAATCACATAGTCAGATTGGTTAGGAAACCAAAAGGATAAAGAGGAAAGACATTGTACTTAGCCGAAATCCATGAATTAGATGGTTGTAAAGATATGGATTGGGGAAAAACTTGGGGAGGCCTACCAAAAGGTTTTGAAATCTAATTATATGAAGCCTAGAAGTAGAGAGTAGGGAAACCAAACCACTAAGAGTTGGGAGTCCACCATTAGAAATTCAGTAGTAGGGAATCTGTATGGAAAGCAGGACAAAACAGAATCATTATTATAGAAAAGCAAAGATAATGTGTTCAGAATAGAGCTACTGCTTTCCCCTTCTCCTCATCATTGATTCCTGAGCCTTCATCAATCCCCATTCACATAGAATCTGAAGAAAGCAATTCAAGGATGGATACCCAAATTGAGAGGATATGAAGGCAGGAATTAAGCCCAACTGTTATAATATCCTTTGGAACTACTACCATCTTCCCAAGCAAATGACATGTTCCTCCCCCCATAGTTCTTTCTTTTTGACTCAGTCTACAAATCTGGCATAGGTGATAAGGTAGATAACTATATAGGGGAGAGGATTTCATCAAAAAGTAATTAGTTGTTGAGTAATAGTAGTCATTCAATTCTAGTTCCTCCATATGGTTTCTTGTTTTTAAGTTTTACATAACTATTAGAAGAATATTTTCTTGGATCATCTTTTATCCCAGAGAGATACAATTTCAGAATTTCATGTGAAGTAACCTAATAATCATTCTTATAATACAAAGAAAGAATTATTCATCTAGCCTCTGACTGAAAATGTCCAGTGATATCAGTGGGGCCTTTCAATGAAAAAAAAAGGCACATACAATTACCTGCTGTGTGACAGCTGCTGTGTCAGCTACTGACAATATGTATTTAAAAAAATGGGACAGTCCTAGTCTCAAGAAGCTTGCATTTTATTGAACCCACTAGTCTAAAGGCAGTCCATTCCACTTGTAGGTAGTTCTAATTGTTAGAAAGGTTTTTATTCCTCTTTAAAATCAAGTCTAAAATTTTTTATCTTTTTAATCCTTAAACAGCTATGCTGTCCATAGCTGAGCCTGTAGTAAGGAAGAGTAGAATTCAAATCCACCTTCAGACTGATTAGATATATGACCCTGGGTAAGTCATTGAACCTCTGCCTCATTTCCTCATCATTAAATGGAAATATTAGTAGCCCCTTCTTCTTCCCAGGATGGTTGTATTGACAAACAACTCTTTGTAAAACTTGAAGAATTATAGGGTGAGTATTATAATTCTTACTTCTACCCTCCTGGTCTTAGGGAATCTAATCCCTCAGCCCTTCTGATGCTCATAAGCAGCAGTTATGCTGACCCAAATTATTTTCTTCCCAAGGCTAAATGTTCTAAGTTCCATTGGTCCTTGTATGTGATAAACACCAAAACTTCAGTTATCCTTTGCCATGTACTCTGCAGTTTGCCAATGCTTTTTTCTAAAAATGGAAAGCTTAGAACTGAATGGAAAATCCTAGATATGGTCTTGAACTCAGCTCCAACCATCTTCTATGTGAACTTAATGGTTCCAAAAACCTTGAATTGACTTTGTGTATATCTTCTAAAGAGTTATACATGTATAAGTTGTCTTCATCTATAGAATTAGATCAGGAATTATTTCATCTTTTATCTTTGTATCATATCTGGCCCACATCAGGTATGAGAAATATACTATTTTGAAATATTATATAATATTATAAAAAGCAATTTGAATGAATCATTTTTACTATTCACATAGAGCACTACTGGAAGGTGCCAATTACATGCATAATAAATTATCTGATAATTGATCAATGAACCAAGATTGAGTAGCATAAGACTGTCAGCTGCTGATTCCTAGAATCTGTGCTTTCTCTTATTTCAGCCCACTAATTTGATTTGGCTGCCATGTCAGTACACAGCTGACTCACACTTAGCTTAACTTCTACTAAGACTCCTTAGTCCTTCCTGCTAGGGATTTTTACATTATATCATTGCCAAGAGAGTTTGAGAGGGCTCAACGGGTGCAGATGACTGACTCACCATGAAGAAATGTAGCGAAGAACCAAGTGATAAAAATATCCAATACCCTCTATTCCATACTGTAAACCTCAAAATTTCTCAGACTTATGAATGTTAGGGGTTTCCCCCATTGGGGAATCTTCTACTTAAAAAAATTCCCTATCAGATAGTGAGAATTCTACTTGAATGTGAGGGCTCCTTGCCTTGGGAATATCCCTACTCCACCCTACTTAGGACTGCTTTAGGACAGAGACCTCCTTGAGAACAATGAAAGTGCTTTGACCCATGCTTATGGAAAGGACAGGAAGTTCTTTGAGTCATGACTGTTTTAGAATTGATACAATGGGACACTAAGTACCTATAAAGGTGGGGCAACTTGTAAACTACTTAAACCTAAAAGGGTGATAACTTATTCAGAGGTTTTTTCTTAATGAATTTTGTCAACACAGCAGCATTTTTTTTCTGACTTACTAAAGAGATTAAAACTACTCAGCTGTGAATTCAAAATGGGCAGTCCTTTAGAAACATCTACAGTGATTGGTAGATGTAAGGACTTAGGGGAGGTGACAGAGAAAATTTTTGCCCTTAAAAATAAGAGCCTGGATCTCATGCAGAAGAAGGATATCTCGATTTCTGACTCTCATTCTGAAGGAGAGTTCCTTGAGGAGCTCCTCTGAGGGGCTCTGTCCCTCTGGGGTAGGAGCTCTGGAGGCTCTTGAGAGAGGCCCTTTGAAACAATCTCTGGCTGGAAGACTCTTTGAGGAAGGACACTGGCCTGGTGTTAGTAGAATCCTTGTTTAAGTCAGATCTTGTGGTGAGTGTTAAAAAACTGACTGATTTCTCTTTTAAGACTCAGGTCTAGGCCATATTGGCTTGAGGCCCTTCATACTTATTCCTTTCTTACTCTCTCTCTCTTTCTTTGATTACTCATTGTATTGTAAATCAAAATCTGTATAAAACCCAATTGACTTGGGTATTTGAATAATTGGGACTATTTCCCTGGCGACCACCTTATATTTGATTTTAAAACCCAAGACACTGTAGTGAAACATATTTCTATGGTCAAATTTACTCACCCTCTCTTATATCTATCACAATTTATATCTTCCACTATTTTAATCACTACAGTTTAAGACCTCAACCATTTTAAATCTCACAATACCTAATTAGGTAGATGTAGAATACTTATTTGTTGATTCCTTTTTTTTGTCCAAATGTTACATTCGATAAACCATTTTAAAGTACCTACTATATGTGGATTAATATTATAGATATCTGAGCTAAACAAAATATTAATATGATATTATAGTCATTGAGCTCAGGATGCTTACATTCTTCTGGGTGGAGGACTTGAGGGAAAGACACAATTAATACAAGACAGGATGCTTTGTTCAGTGGTTTCAGTTATATCCCAAAATGGAGTTTTCTTGGCAAAGGTAATGGAGTGATTTATAATTTCCTTCTCCAGATCATTTTACAAATGAGAAAACTGAGGCAAACAGGATTAGTTGTTTTGCCCAAGGACATATAGTTAATATGATGCCCAGGCCAGAACCCTATCCACTCTGCCACCTAGTTGCCCAAAATAGGGTATATTTGGAGTAAAGATTAGATTGTGAAAAAGAAGAGCCCTAAGAAAATTGAGGACAGAAGGAACAATTTTATTTCTATTTAGGGCTAGGTATATAGTGGGATGACTACAGAAGGATTCAGGTTGAATGGAACATTTCTCTTTCTCTTCCTTGAAGAGAAGGCTCTCCAAGAAAGAAAGTATGACATTCAGAATCACGATATTTCTGTCCAAACGCTGCTTCAGGCACTTAAAATCTTTGTGATGATGACAAGAGGGTGTAGTAGGAAGCATATTAGTTTTGGAATCAGCTGAGTTCTCATCTTGTCTCTGACACTTACAGGCCTTGACCAAATTACTACCTTCTCTGAACCTCAGTTTTTCTAGGTGTAAAATGAGAGGATTGGACCAGATGACCTCTGAGTTGACATTTGGGTCTAAATTGATGAACCTTAGCAGTTAAACTTTTTAGACATCCAAGTTACTCAGTTGTAAAACAAGGATAATGATATTGACACTCCTACCTTACAAGGCTGCTGTTGAGGAAAGTGATTTACAAACTTTAAAAAGCTATATGAATGGGAATTGTTTTTACAAGTGGCTGGTGGGTGCCAGTTTCATACAATGATGAGAGTTCACATATATATTTAAGGATTTCAAAGTGTTTTCCATATGTTATCTCCTCTGATTCTTACAACCCTGTGAGATAAGTGTTCTTATTATCCAGATTTTTATAGAAGAAACTAAAGCTCACAGAGATAGGTGAATTGCCTTTGATCACAGAATATTTAGTGTCTAAGGCAATATTTGAACTGAGGTCTCCATTAGATCAATCTATCTTTCCAAGTAATAAAAAATAAAAGAAGATTGGTGAGGTTTCTTTTGTGTCTAGCTCTCCCTCTCTTTAGAAATAGGATTTAGTTAGAAGCTGACTGGTCATACATCCTAAGAACTATGTAAAATTATTAAAGAAATAGGTGGTGTTAAACTATTGCAGAGGTTCTTAATCATTATATGTCATGGACCCCATTAGTAGTATAGTGATGCCCATGAACCCCTGCTTTAGAGGAAGCTGGTGACACAGTGGATACAGCATGGGTCCTGGAGTCAGGATAACCTGAATTCAAATCTAACTGCATATATTTATCAGCTTTGTGATCTCGTGCAAGAATATGACACATAGTAGGCATCTGATTGATGCTTATTTTGATATTTCTAAGAATAATAGTTCTACTATGCCCAAAAGGCTTTAAAAGAATGCCTACCACTTGACCCAGCTATAACACTGTTGGGTTTGTACCCCAAAGAGATAATAAGGAAAAAGACTTGTACAAGAATATTCATAGACGTGCTCTTTCTGGTGGCAAAAAATAATTGGAAAATGAAGGGGTATCCCTCAATTGGGGAATGACTGAATAAATTTTGGTATATGTTGGTAATAGAATACTACTGTGCTGAAAGGAATAATGAACTGGAGGGATTCCATGTGAACTGGAACGACCTCCAGGAAGTGATGCAGAGTGAATGGAGCAGAACCAGGAGAACATTGTACAAAGAGACTGATACATTATGGCACAATTGAATGTAATGGGCTTTTCTACTAGCAGCAATGCAATAATCCAGAACAATCCAGAGGAATTTATGAGAAAGAATGCTATCCACATTCAGAGGAAGAACTGTGGGAACAGAAAAGCAGAAGAAAATCATATGATCAATCACATAGTTCAATAGGGATCTAATTTGTGTTTTGATGTTAAAAGATCACTCTACTGCAAATATGAAGAACATGGAAATAGGTTTTGAACAATGATAGATACATGTATAACCCAGTGGAACAGCTTGTCAGTTTTGGGAGGGGGAAGAAAAAAAGGGGAAATCAGGAATCATATAGTCATTATATTAGAGGGTTAGTTTGGGTGTTATGGAGGAAGGGAGAAAAAATGGAGTCTTTCCCTCCTCAAGTTTAGGACAAGGGATAAAAGGAGTTGATGTTATATGCCTAGAAGGTAGAAGGAGGGTGAGATGGGTTATTTACCCCTTCTGCCCTCTCCAAATATGTCTCCTCACTAAAATAGCCTTTTATTCCCCTCTATTAACTGTTCTTGTAGATGAACTTCTTTCCTTGGGGAAAGAGAGAGAAATCAGCTCTCCCTCTCTTCTGCTATGACTATTTCCTTCACTTACAATGAAGTCATTTGAGGATAGATGACAATCTTTATTCTAAACAATTATTGTCAGGGGTAAAACAGGAAGATGTCTGAAGGGTTGGAGTCTAGAAGAAGGAGGGGAAAGGAGGTAACTGTCTGTCTAAATCTTCCTTCCCTCCCTCCAAAGTTGAGAGACCCAGGCTTCACAGCCTGGCCTCTGAGAGGTTCAGATTTGGTGAACCCTCATCTTTGTCACAGCAGAGCAATGTCAAGGAGCTGTGACAGATCTTGTTAGGGCTGATTTTTCCTCTTCTCAGTTTTCTAACACACTTCTTGGGATCTTTGGAGGTGGGGGGATGGTGGTCAGGTTCTTGAAGGGATTTAGTCTAGTGCTTAGGATCCAGTCTCAGATGAGACTTTTCCCTTTGCTGTCCAGAGAGAGAGAGAGAGAGAGAGAGAGAGAGAGAGAGAGAGAGAGAGAGAGAGAGAGAGAGAGAGAGAGAGAGAGAGAGAGAGAGAAAGAGAGAGAGAGAGTGAGAGTGAGCGAGCACATTTATGTTCAATTCAATAATCATTCCTGGTGTGCCTAATCCATGCTAGGCACCGGTCAATAAAAAGATGAAAACCATCCCTGCATTAAAGTAAAAAGAAATAACATTTATGAAGTACCTCCTCCCTCTGGATTCTAGTCCTCTTGATCCCCTCCCCCATTGTGAATGAGAAGCCTCTTCAGCTTTCCAGACTCTGTCCCTCAAGTTCTTGGATTAGACCTCTATCACACCATAAAAAACCTAACATTTTAGAATAATGGTTCTAAATGCATGAAACACGTAGGATCAGTGGGGAGACCAATTATATTAAAATATAGTTATAGACCCAAATTTTTAATATGTCCACAAATCCCAGGTTAAGAACTCCTATATAAGATGGCCTGTGAGGTCACCCCTAATCTGAGAGTTTGTGAATCTGTTAGAAAAAGAGAGAACATAGTCTAGGGTCAGTGAGAAAGACAGGGAAGGGAAACTATAGCTTATTGGAATGTGTGGAGATACAGGGGATGAGAAAGTGAGTAGAGAGAACAGCTGATTGGCCAGCTTTGGAGGAGAAGGGCATAGAATGAATGAAGGAGAATGATGTTAAATAAGATTAGAAAAATTGTTCAGATTCACAGTATATAAGATTTAAAATGCCAAGATAAGAATTATGTTTTCCCTAGAGGCAATAGGGAGCCACCAGAAGCTTATGAGAAGGGGAGTAAGGGGAAAAAAAGAATAAAAAGTGGGACTAAACTGCTGACAAATGAGCATCATATTCCAGTAGGCTTTGAAATTGAAACCTAACATCCTGCAGTGGCCCTTACTTTGATAAAGCTATTAGTTAACTTGATTTCTCCAGGAAGTGTTTGAGAGTAAATGATTATTAAAAATAGCACCAGAAGGTCATTTCATCACCTCCCTAATTTCATTTTATAGAATCCAAATTTCCTTGTACCTAAGTCTCTGCCTGAAGCAATCAAGACTTCTCTGTGCCAGTCAGGCAGTGATAGATTTGTGAATATACTCTTAAGTCTGCCTGAACTTTCAAGGTTTTGAGCCATTGGATGTTTCAATCTATTCTTGAAATCAAAATCACATACAGGAAAATAGGATAGGCCAGGGGCAGAGGTAGGGGCTAGAGGGAAAATATAAATAGTATGTTTGTTTCCTTAACCTAAACTGTTAAAGAGAAATGATTAAAACAGGTGGGAAATAAAGATTTCATGACATAATGAGCAGAAGTCAATACGTTTAAAGCGACAAGTGAACATTAATTAGCCATTATACTATGGATCTAAATTAAAATTACAATGGAAAGATGACTTTTTTGGAAACTGGGATATTAAAGCATTCAATTTAAATTATAAATTTTTATCCAAAGAGTGAATTGTCTTAAAGTCTTCATTTTATTATTACTCAGCACTGTTTTTACTTTATGGAATATTTTGCATTATATTTTAATTAAAGTTATAATTACAGAACTAAATATAATTAGCTTCTTTCTTCCAAAGAAATTAGAAGTGAACTTACTTTATTAAATTTTCAATTTGTTTCCTGCAGTGTTACATAGTTTATTCTAATTAATTGAAGGAGATCTCATAAATATTTGATCAACATGGGAATGTGATTAAAAACTAAGGAAATTTTTTCTCCTGATTTTCAGTTCAGTCCCCTGATACCCTGATATATGAGTGTGTATAGATATATGTATATATACACCCATATATATTTAATATACATATATGTAAGCATATATGTGTCTATAGATACATATATGTCTATTGATATGACCTTGATTGCATCAAAGGGAGTGAAAAATAATGAAGTTCCCAAGAGTGCTATTACCTTTGTCTGCTGATTAAGCCTTCCAAGTACCCATTTGACTAGAAGTTGTCCTTTCTCTTTTTCCTTTTCTTTTTTTATCATCCATTTCAAAAGTGTTTCTTTCCCCTCAGAGTGAGATTAGGAAATTGACCATTAAGTCCCCTCATGTGGTGTCCTAATTGTTGTCACAATTTTGTGTTCTGAGAATCTTTTTTGTTAACCATTGGGCAGAGTTAATATTTACCAATCAGCATTCAGTACTCATTATCATGGAGGACTGGGTAATGAGGTTCCAATCATGGGAGCATTCTCTAAAGTAGAGATCACTCCCCTATCACATTCTGGATCATCTGGTACTACTAGGAGCAGTATCACTATACATGAATGCTTGTAGAACTAGGCTCTTTTTGGATAGCTCCCAATTGCATGAAGAAATATTTTGGTGGGATCTGCTATTGTTTGAAGTCCTGTGCTAGATTCTGAGAATATACAATGAATCAATAAGCATTTCTTTAGCATTTTATTTTGTGACTGGCACTGCCCTAAGGATATATCATTTTTAAATTTGATAACTGCACCTGTGTGTGCAAAAATATCTTTAGCAGCTCTTTTTGTGGTATCAAGGAATTGGAAATTGAGGGGATGCCCAGCAATTGCAGAATGGTGGAATACATTGTGGCATTTAATTACAATGGAGTACTACTTTGTTATAAGAAATGAAGAGAAAGATGGTTTCAGTAAAACCTAGAAAGACCAAAATGAAGTGAGTGTGCTATGAATGAAAAACTAGCAAATGAGACTAAGAATCATCAGCCATGTAAATAGATAACCAGGAGAGATCAGAGTTATAATGATCTAGAGAGGAGAGAGTATCCAGGAGGATGTGGTCAACAAAGAGGTCAAGAAACATGGACAAGGAGAAAAAAAATCATTAGATTTAGGAATCAAGAGATTTCTTATTACTTTGAAGATGATAGTTTTAGTTGAGTCATGAGATCAGAAACTGGCCTCCAGTAAGAAGTAAGAAGAGAAGAAGTAGAGGAATCTCATGAAGATGGCTTTCTTGAAGATTAAGTCAATCAAGGGAAGAGAGATTCACAAGAGTGGGATGAGATGGAAATAAAGAATTTTTTAGTTCTCTTTTTAAGAATGGGGAAGGCATGAATTTGTTTGTAGGAATCCAGAAAGAATCACTCATCCAATCAACTGGTACTTATTAAGTGCCTACTATGTACCAAAGCCTGTATTAAGTTCTGGATATATTAAAAGAAATATTTCCTCCCTCAAAGAACTTAGAGAACAATAAGGGATCAATGATGAACAGATAGGAAGAGATATTAGAGATGATGGGGATGAGAGTAAATATTGAGGGATCAGGGCAATCTACTGGAAAATATGAGAACGTAAAGGGGTTTGCCTTGACAAGGAAAAGCTTTATCAGAGACAGAAATGAAGGAGGATAAAGGGAAGATTTCTGAGAAACACAAAATGAAGAAAAGAGGGGAAAGGACTCAAATTTCTCAGTGAAGTATAAGCAAAGTCCTTTATTGGAAGAATTGGGGAGTGGTACATATATCAAGGGGAAGGGGCTGGGATAGATCTGAACTGCTGTGGTCAATGGAATTGTTTATGGAAGAATAAAATGTATGTCTTGTGTAGATTTGAGGTTATTGACCATAAACATATGGCACTGAAATGACACAGATTTATGATTTTCTCCAGTGCTATTTAATTGCATATGAAAAGGGGCAAAGAACAAAAATCATGAAAATAATCCAAGGGTTGGTATTAGGCATTGTGATCAATGACAGAATAGAGTGGGGGATAAAATTAGAGAATCAAGCATAGAGTCAAGTTAAACTGATCCACTACGGCATAAAGAAAAGGAGGGGATGAGAGTACAACTAATGTAGATGTATGGCCTTGGAAAGAACTAGCACAATCATATTGAAAGATAGAACTGATTGATGTAAACCTAGCAGATAAAATATGATTGTTATGGTCTTAAGATAACAGGAAAACTAACTACAAGATCTACTGGAAAATTGATAAATTGTATTGCAGTAATATAATATAGTATTGGTTCACTATACGATGTTAGGCATGTGAATAATACAGGGGAAATAAGCTATTGGAAGACTTACATTAAATGATTCCAAATGAGGTAAATGAAACTTTTGAAACTGTACAAATTGGCAATATAGGCAAAAAGAATAAACCAATAACATCAATGAAACTGAATGCTGTGAAGTGATAATGATTAATTTTATCCCCCAATTCATATGAAATTTAAGCATAAAAGAACATATAAAATAGAGGAGACTCAAAGTTGTCTTTGGCAAGCATGGCTAGGGGAAGGATTCTTAATTTTTCTTTAAAGCTAGAGAAAATCAATTACTGATAGAGAAAAGAGTACTGGCATCAGTTTTAAAGGATTTTCATTCAAAAATATTTGTATTAATATCAGTATTATTTCAGTGATGGTGAAAGATTGTCATTCATGGAAATCCCACCATTTCTGAAGAGTTTGATGAGGAACACCCAATGGGCAACAGGGAAGCATATGGTAGACATGAGAAAACCACAGCATGTGAATAAGAAGTGATGTCAAGGCTGTCATTGTGAGATATGTGAAATGGACAAAAAGAAAGAATGTCACTTGTGTAGTTAAAGAATGAGACTGATTTGCTGCCTACTCCATGCAAATAATACCAAGATAATTTTGGGAAGGTTCATAGCATATTTGGTTGATCCCTCTAGACGTTAGCAATGCTCATATAGACTGGATGATCTTAGACATGTGGTGATAGATACACATAATTGTAGGGGAGCCCCACAACAATGAGATTAAGATTTATTGGAGGATGTGTAGTTTGATGATTTAAATAGATTCAATAAAAGATATTTTTAAGGTTTCCTTATATAACCTATTTTCTCCTATCTACCATCTTTTAAAAATTACTTTGACCTCAAAACAAACCAGTAACTAGGACAAAGCACTAGGGCCTTTTCCCTTAAGGCTCAGAAATTTAGAAGGTTCCAAATTCTAATGCATAAACTTGTGAGGAAATGTGGTACTGTGGCAAAAGCTGTAGCTTTGAATTCAGAAGGTTTCATTCAAAGTACTTCTGACATTTTCTATGTCATCGTAGGCAAATCATCTCCTTGGGTTTTAATTTCATCATCTTTTAAATAAAGGTTTGGATGAGATAGCCTCTGAGATGATTTTTGACTCTATATATATGACACAATGTTTCTATATTTTTTCTTTGCAACTTGAATTAGTATTTTTAAAACTTTTACCTTCCATTTTAGAAGTAATGCTGTGTATTGGTTTCAAGACAGGAGAGTGATAAAGGTTAGGCAATGGGAGTTAAGTGAATTATCCAGGGTCACACAACTAGGAAATGTCTAAGGGCACATTTGAACCCAAAACCTCTTGTTTCTAGGTCTGGCTCTCAATCCATTGTCCCACCTACCTGTTCCCACTTGTATTATTTTAATCTTTGGAAATACAAAGTTGATTTGAGGACAGTATTCTCAATTCTAACCCCATATGGAATTTTTACAGGTTGCCCTAATTGCTAAAATTTCTGGATATGGCTCAACCTTCCAATTATGAAAGCTTGATTAGTGTATCCCTTTAGATATATGTAGAACTTTCACTTCCATTAGATCATTTAATCCACACCATAAAAATGAAGGGAAGAAGATAGTTGAAACTAATAATAATTAACTAATGTTCATCTAGTACTTTGGGGTTTGCAAAGATTTTAGATATATTATCTTGTTTGATCCTCTATGAGATAAGAACTATTATTATCATTCCCCTTTTATAGATAAAAAACGAGGCTGGGGGAGATTAAATGATTTGCCCAGGGTTCCATAGCTAAAGAGATATCTGAGGTAGGGTTTGACCTCAGATATTCCTAACTCTAAATCTGCTTCTCTATCTGCCTCAATGCCATTCTTTATAGAGAAGGAGCAGGAACAGACATACATAAATGAATGACTAAGGTTACATAAGGATGGAGCCATGGTTAAGATCCAATGCCCACTTCTAGTCCGTCCTAGTACCATCAAGCTTCTTCAGTACCACTACAAATATTTCAAAATCCAAGAACCCAAGCTAAGCATGTCATTTCACAAAGCTGAGTTAAGTGGCAGAATTATGCCTATTATATGCATGCTAATTGCCACCAGTACCATGTGAGCTTTTGAGTGAGAGCACAGATCTCTACCACTGACTCACACTTAGCTCGCAATCTCCCATGACTTCCTTGTCTTTTTCTGCCATGCACATGCCTACCAGTATTTCTTTATCTTGATTCTGCATCATTTGCATTTGTCCTCATTGACTCCAATTCCATAGGAAATATTTACATATGTTTATCACTGTCACAGTTTAGTATGGCATCTGTTTGCCTGAGATGAATCAGGTCTCACTCACAGCAGCTTGAGCTGACTTGGTCGGAATTCTGAAAGGGGGAAGGCTGGGTTTATTTAAATTGAGTGCAATGGAAGAATTTCAGAACTATAAAGGATGTTCCAAGTTCTCTGCTCTAGCCCCCTTTCTTTTTTTTTTTTTAAACCCTTACCTTCTGTCTTGGAGTCAATACTGTGTATTGGCTCCAAGGCAGAAGAGTGGTAAGGGCTAGGCAATGGGGGTCAAGTGACTTGCCCAGGGTCACACAGCTGGGAAGTGGCTGAGGCCAGATTTGAACCTAGGACCTCCCATCTCTAGGACTATCTAGCCCCCTTTCTTTTACAGCCAGTATACCAAGAAAGAGAAGTATAAAATAACTTACCCAAGGTCACTCAGCTATTAGGTAGCAGAAATGGAGTGGATATCAACAAGTTCTTTGAATTCAATTCAACAATTTTGTACTTTGAATAAGCCCCTGTCCAAGGTACTAAGAAAGTCTGTGGCAAAGAGAAATTGTAGATTTGTTAGGGGGACACAGACATAACATTGCACTTAGATTTGGAGAGCACAAGTACAAATCCTACTTCTGCCATCTATTGCCTATATGAATTTAGCAAAACATAAATAATTTTATGGATGGAAGGGTGGATTACGTAACTTCTAAGTGCTTTTAAAGATCCAAACCTATGATCTAATAATCATAAAATGATTCCATTGATTGCTTGACATAAACTGGAGTTAGTCTGGTGCTTTATACATTCTATATTAATGTTTTTTGAGACTGAGTCTTCCTATCTTCCCCAGTTTGGAAGCTCACAACCTATTGCAGATCAGATTCAACTGAGGATCTGCAGAAGACCTTTGAGCTATTCCTCTGCCCTGAGCAGGTTTATACTTGAAGTAACATTTGTTCCCCTACCTCAAGAGCTCTCTGTATTGGCACTGGACTCAATTTAGCACTTGATGCAGATAAAAGAGTTTAGCTCAGAACTCCTGATTTCAAGCAATCCACCAGCCTCAGCCTCCCAAAAAAACAGGAGTTAAAAGCATGTGCTGCTATGTTCAGCATTTCATAGATTTCAAAGCACTCCACATTTGATTCTCATAACAACTCTATGGGAGCAAGTAGGGTCATTGATAGCATCTTCATGCAAAAGATGTTTAATAAGGACTTGGGGAGCAAGAAAACTTTTTGATGATCGCACAGCTAATTAATGGAAAAAAGTAGGACTAAAAAATAGATTTCTTGACTCTGTACTCTATCCTCTATTCCCCACATCATCCTGGGTAAAATATGGATGTCTTCAACATTCTTTTGAACAAAAAATAACAAAACAAGATAATGATTTATATGCATTTATGTCATAGAAATAAAGGGGTTTTTTTTTGTTGTTGTTGTTGTTCTTCAAAGGGTAACCAATTTAGAACAGGGATGGACTCCAATGACCACTGAATACAACCCTCATCTAATAAAGGAAGATATTTAAATGAGAACTGAAACTCAAGAAAGAGTAAGTGATTTTCTCAAAAGACACATAAGTGTTTTGAGATAAGTGGTAGTGTCAGGATTCAAATGGCTTTCTTTCCATTACATTATTCTGAATCCTACTTGTTTAGCTAACATAGAGACAGAACCCCAGGAATTTTAAGTTACTGGCTCAAGGTCATATTGGTAGGTAGTATCAAACCTAAGAATAGAATCCAGGTCTCATTAACGACAGATGCCAAGCTCTTTTGTGGTTTCTCCTTTATTATATTTATTTGTATTTAGATTTTTCCTCCTTAACAACTTTGAGGTAAGGTCCTTGGCAACAGAGTTAGTATTATTTCTATCATGATATCTCTATCAAGTAGCAGAGTGACTTGCACCTAGTAGGCATTCAATAAGTATTTGTGGAGGCAAATAGAGTTTTGAAAGTCTCAAGTATTTCTGAGATTAAATCTAGGGCCATTGGAACAACTCTTAAGACAATGACAGTGGTGAATGCACTTTTTATGTGAACAAGGGCCAAATTTCTCTTTTTCTGATATACTCAGGAAGATGAAAAGGGCAGATAGCATGTTCTGCTGTTAAACTGACAAGATTATTGATATTTTTCAAATTATTACACGAAAAGCTAGGCATCCATATGCATTATTTAAGGCAGCCCCGGCATTGTTTGGGAATTGCATTATTTATGTCAAACGTGGTATATTGGGTGAACATTTATTAGTTACAACGAAGCAGTTTTAAGACCAAAATAAAAGATTGAAAGAAAGAGGGGAATAAACCACTGTCTTATTTTTCTGGAGCTTTCCTGTAGCATACAATGAATAGCTCATTGTGGTGGATAGAGGACTAAACTAGAGGTGAGAAGTACAGGATCTCTCTATTCTATCACTTCTTAATAACTTGGACAGTTCTTTGCACGTAGTAGGCACTTGATAAATTTTTCATTGGATCAAATTGTACAGTCTTGGTTAAGGTATTCAAATTCTCTTTATCTTTATTCTCCTGAACAGTGACTTATAACACAGTAGCTATTTTAAGGTAATTTTTAAAAATTACATGTAGAAACAGTTTTTGACAATTGTTTTCTGACATTTTACAATTCCAATTCTCTCCCTCCCTTTCCCCCACCCCTCCCTGAGGTGGTAAATAGTGTGATATAGGTTATACCAGTGCTTTAATGCAATACATATGTCTGATTTCCCCATGCCATGACAGAAAACACATATCACACATACAATAAAAAAAGAAATCAAGAAGAAAATAAAGTGGGAGATGATGTGCTTTGATCTGCAATTAAATTCCAAGTTTCTTCTTTGGCTGTGGACAGCATATTTTATCATGAGTCCTGGGACTTATCTTGGAACTTTGTTTGCTATTAATAGTTCAGTCCTTCACATTGATCCTTTCTTTTACTGTATATACTGTATTTCTGTTACTGTATACACTACTCTCCTAGATCTGCTTGATTCACTTTGCATCAGTTCATTTGTCTTTCCAGGTGTTTCTGAACTCCTCTGGTTTGTCATTTCTTATGGCACAATAATATTCCATTACAACCATATTTCACAATTTATTAAGTCATTGCCCAGTTGATGGACATACCACATAGCTATTTAATAATTGTTTACTAAGTTGGATTAGTCATGAGCTCTTTGACAAGCTAATCACCCTCCTTAATCTTAATATATATTACAAAATGGTGATAATAGAACTTACCACATAGCAGAGCTGTGGGGAAATTAAGATAATATACATGTATGTATTTTTTAAATAATAAGACAAAATACAAAGAAAAACTATGATTATTTTAATACAATATTGGCCCACTTTCCTCATTATTTGAAGACAGCAGTCAATAGCAATGGTTTCTATAATGCATTCTGGAAAGTATATCTCTGAAGACATTATTTTTATAAATATGAGAATAAATCAAGGATCTGAGATTTTATCGGTTTAATGAATTGCTGACACAGATCAACTATTCTATGATTTATGGTAGTTTAATCCCAGAAGTTACCTGATGTATTAAGGATAAATGACTTAGCCAGGGTCACACTAATGCTGAGTTCGGGGATCAGATGTGAAAGCACATTTTATTTTCTGATTCTGAGTCTAATGTTTCACTTTTGCAAATACTTTGTTTCATTTTTGGTTTCTCAGTGATTATATCATCATGGGATCATAGAGCTAGAACCAGAAGAGACCTATGAATTTATCTAGTTCTCCATCTTATTTTATAAAGAAAGAAACTGAGATCTAGAGAGGACATGTGACTTGCCCAAGTTACACAAGAAATAAACACCAGAGGTATGATATCCTAGGACTATCGATTGTAAGCTAGAAGGGACCTCCTACTAAGTTTATACCATTTTACAGGTGAGGACACAGATGTGGAATAATTAAGGAATTTACCCATAGTCACAGTTAATTGGTGTCTTGGGTGGGATCTGAAACCAGGTCTCCCAGAATCCTACTTATGTCCTATTCACTATACCATGAATCCAAGGTCTTTGATTCCAAAACAAATTCCTTTTCCACTAAACCACACTGGCTCCCCATCTGCCATCCTGTTTTTAATTTGGACCCCCACATGTTAACTTAGAATAGAATAAGGACATATCTTAAGCCATAGTTTTGCTGAATTTGTGACAAAGTAGGTGAAACGGGGAGGAGACTAAATTTAGGACAGGAAACATGCCAGTGTAAATAGAGAAAGGTGGTAATATTTTTGTTAATGTTGTGCCTTTGTTAAACTATATTTCTGTTCATGATTTTGAAGTAGAAAGATCTAGTTTGCATGGAACCTTACAAATAAAAATAAAAGCTGTGATAATGATTGGCCAGCATCTAATTAAATCCCTGCTTCTTTTCTTTTTAAACTTTTACTTTCTGTCTTAGAATCAATGCTTTTATTGTTCCAGGAAAAAAAAGAGAGAGAGAGAGAGAAAGGGCTAGGTCATTGATGTTAAGTGATTTAGACAGTGTCACACAGGAAGTGTCACATTTGAACCCAGGTTCTCCCACCTCCAGACCTGGGTTGCTAACCATTGTGCTTTCCAGCTGCCCCCACACACATAAACCCTCACTTATTTTCAGTATTTCTAAGCTAATCAGATTCATGAGGACTTAAAAAGCAAAACTATCATAGCCCCCACCCTTGAGCTGACCACAAGACTGATTGAATCAATCTAAAAACCATTAAGACAAAATAGATACACAATATGTGTGTTCTCCATCTCATTACCATCCACACCTTCTCAATTACTCATGATTTCATGAAATGGAACCACATATGCGAATGGCCAAGATGCAGATGATGAACCCATTCAGGTATCTCTGAAGTTCAAGATGGCCTATAAATGTTAGGATCTTTGAGTATTTACATAGAGATAGACAAAAGGTCCTACGTAGAGAGGCAGCATGATAGTGGATCAAATTCTGGACCAAGAACCCATTCTCTGGACAAATCGGACCTAACTGGCCCCCATCAAATACTAACTGAACATGGAAAGCAAAGGTCACAGGAGAATGTTGTGATGAAAACAATGGCATTCTTTGAAAAGTCTTATTCTGTGAAACCATGGTCCACATAAAACTAGATTCCAAATGATACATATAGGGGTCAGAATGTGTAAATTTGGTGGCAGAAGATGAAAAAGAAGCAATAGTTGCATTTCAGCCCTAAAGTTGGGAAAGGAAATGGATTCAAGCATTTTATACCTTACATCTTTCATGTAAGGTCTTTTACCAGTTGCCTGATACAAAAATTATCTCATTTGATCCTCATAACAACCCTTGGAGGTAGATATTAGTATCTCTATCTATTTTACAGTTGAAGCAAGCAGACTGATTGCCTTTCCCAGGGTCACATAGCTGGGAAGTGTCAGAGGTCAGATTGGAATTAAGGTCTTCCTGCCTTCAGGCTCAGCACTCTATCCATTGCTCTACAAGATACCTTAATGCACAGATGAAGCATTGTTTTATTGCCATCCTTTGTATGGGTTTCTTCTCTTTTTCTGTAGAAAGGAGTTGAAAATATACTAGAGAGAGAATATATGGTGGTATTGAGTGCTATAAACATATTGCTATGAATCTGGCTTGACAGTATAACTCACACAATGGGGGGCTTCAAGTGAATTATGCAGGTCTTCTCAAAGAAGTGGCAATAAAACCATTGGAGTGCCCTCCACCATCTCATATTTCATTTATGCCAGTTAAGTTCAACTCACAGTTTTTTCTTAAATCTTCACTTTTTGCCTGTTTTGATCCATCTTCTATTTATGTTCTCTCCCTCTATGGGAATGCATAGTCAGGATATAATTGGATACGGGCACTTTCCAGATGTGTTTCCTCCAATTAAATTGTTTCTCTGTACTGTACAGTGTGCAATACAAGTGACAAGAAGCTCAGGGTAGAAGTGCCTAATTCCTTAATGATGACTGGAATGATCAGCACCATGGAATACAAGGCCATGGTAATGTGTGAGAAGACAAAGTGTGTGATATCCAGTGTTCACTGGAAAGCATAGCGACCAAGGGTAAGTAAGGAAACATCTCTGAAACCTGTTTGTGACCTGAAATGATGGCATTAGAGTAGATGATCTCTTAGGTTCCTAACAGTTCTAATTTGTTTGAATTATATACAAGTACATATATATATATATATATATATATATATATGTGTGTGTGTGTGTGTGTATATATATATATATATATATATATATATATATATATATATATATATATATATATAATCTTCCTAACTAACTGCATGAGGAAATGTGAAACCAAGAGGAGGTTAGGTTATGGATAGACTAAAATCTCGTGGATTGGTCACCACATCAAGGGTAACAGATTATTCAAAGTAGTCAGTAATGGTTTCATATTAACCTGGAAGAATTAACCGAGAGATCCATCCTTGGCTGTATACTTTATAATATTTTTTATCAATGACATATATGTGTGTATACATATATTACAAATACATATGTATATATATATAACAATAACTAATATAACACAGATAGTATTCTCACAGAATATATCTATGACATAAAGAAGAATGAGATAGCTTATGTAATGATGGGGAGTAGGAAAAGGAACCACTGGGGGAAATGGAATGTTGAGAGCTCTACAGGTGCATGAGGCAGGAACAACATTTGGAAACTGGACAGGGACTTCTGGGAAATTATCCTGAGGAAGGGATCTTGAGTGCTGAGACACAGAAGGGAATGGAAGGAGGAGCTGTTTCTCAGGGCCATTTCAAGACACCTTTAAGGATTTCTGTCACTGACAGAGAATCCTAACATTTCTGGTTCCTGCTAACAAACTAATTACTTTGAAGACTTTCATTCTATAAACTATTGAGATACTGGACTCAATTCATTGAGCAGTGGAGTGTTCTCTCCCCCTTTTCTACCTCTCCCCTGCCTTACAAGAAATACCTTTTACCTCTATAATTAGATTATTAAGAAACATAGTTTTAGGATATATTTGGGAAAGGAAGGTGAACTTTAAGATGTGGAAATTCCACCCACGTAGAGGATGGACTTTTGAAAAGGGATTCTGAAATTAGGGTGGCCTACAACCCCCTAACCTCTACCTACTTATTCCTTTACCCCAATTACAATTAAATCACATTGAGCAGTCAGACAGCGACTTCAATCTTATTTGTTTATATCAGGGGAATAAGCTCCTTGGCAGACTCCATCTTGCTGCCAGCTTTCAAAAAGACATGAAGGGGAGGCTTGTGAGCACCCCAAAGAAGCTCATATTCATATTGGGGTTCCACATACCTCTCCTTGTGGAGAAGACTGCCCTGCTGCCTTTAAGGGACAGCTCAGTCATTAAGGGGAAATCCTTTACATGGGGGAGATCTCCATTATGTCTCCCTCAAGTAATCAGGGATTTCAGGAGGGGGTAGTGAAAGAAGCCATTTCATCAACCCTTTCCTCACTGCCTTCAACTCTCATTTCTCCATCTAAGGGCAGCCCCCCCCCAATTATACTTATGACCCTATTGACAGAAGTGGGACCCCAAAAGATATAGATAGACTAATCAATCTAGCAAGGTCAAATTTGACGAAGGTCATTTTAAAGAACTTTAATTGGGGTTCAGTAATCAATTTGAAATGTACAAGATGGAAGGGGAACAATGAAACAAAAGTTTGAAAAAGTTCTGATGTTTTTAGTGGATTTCAAATTTCTTATGATACATTTTTGACCAAAGGTAAGTTACTTAACCTTTCTGAGTCTCAATAGGAATACCTTCTCATCTATTCATTTCACTTGGCTGGCTGTGAGACTCACATGTATGAATTTATGTAAAGCATTTTGTAGCCTAAAGCAATTAGTAATGTCAATGTGATATGGCAGTAAAAATTAATGCCATTTTGGGCTATAATAAGAGAGTCATGGCTTCCAAGAAGAAGGAAAAATTTTAATGACTTGCTAAAGGTTATATAAGTAGCAAGGGGAAGAAAGGGGAATTGAACCCAAGTCTTCTGACTCTAATACCCATGATCTTTCTATTCAACATCACTGGGCATCAAAATCTAGGAAATACACTGCAAGGCTGAAAAGTAGCCAGAAGAGGTTACCTTGGACTCATGCCATATGAGGCTCTGTAGAAGGAATTTTGAATGATTATTCTGATAAAGAGAAGAATCAGATAGACATAATAATTATCTCAAGGGTGTGAGATACTATCATGGAAGGACCAGTTTTCAGCTTCAGAGAGCATAACCATGAGCAATGAGTAGAAATTATAAAGAGAAAAATGTAGAACTTTGTGAAGGGAAAATCAAAAATATTGTGGAATTAAAAATGGAATTGATTAGCTTTATAAATTTCATGATTTGACAGCCTTCCAGATCCAGATGGAATTTTCTTTTCCATTTCCCCTATATCCAATTATTTATATTTTAAGTGTTCCACATTAGTAACAAAAATACATTAGTATATTTTTGAAAAAGGGCACAACTGAATAGCAAGGTAAGTTCTCTTCCTTTGGTGGTTAGGAGGCTGAGGACATAATATTCTCTAAGAGGTCTGTGAGTACATGAGAATTATGCCTGAAAAGGCTGTTCCATTTTCAGTGAATCAGGCCCATAATTCCTTAATCCCCATGGCTTTGCTTTTAAGCAGGCCCTTGTCTTATGAAGTTTCAACAAAGGCTTCACTTGGAATCCAAACGTATCCTTCTTTTTACATTAGTCTTAATCAAACTTTTTATGACTTTCAAGAGAGAATAAGTTATACAGGATTTTCTTTTCTCTAAGTTAGCTCTGAACATGATTAGTTTGTGTGTCTTGGTGCAGTTCGGATAACTCTCCCCATATTTGGATTTATTTAGTCCAATTAGAATTCAGTACATAGGACAGAATCCAAGACCTCGCTGTCTAGATCATGACCTACTGCAATGTTTAAACTATTTCACTAGGATAAATGGTTGGGAAAGCTCTCTTATACAAACCCCCTTATGACATATCTAGCTTGGACATTATCCAATATATTCCTTAGCACTGACCTTTGGTTTCCAGTATTTTGTTGACAATCTAAAGGAATAAAAGCAGGACTAGCCAATTATACTTTTAAGGTAGACATTTGAGCAATTTGAAAAGTGATGAGTGGTTATAAATAATCAGAAAGTTATAATTACCCTCTTCAAAATTACAGAAACTTTCTGGCTCAACATTCCCATAGCTCGCTGGTTCATACAGGGGCAATGCATATGTTTCATATTAAAAATGAGTTTAAAACATTGCCCCATATTGCAAATATATTACCAACTTTGACTTGTCTGAAACAAAACTTTGGATATGAGTCAGAAGAACTATAATCAAATCTTATCTTTGCCTATATGATATGATGGACAATTCACTGAAACTTTCTGGGCTTCAGTTCACTCATCTATTAGAAAAAAATAGGGAAGCTAGGGAGCAAAGAGGATAGGGACCCAGGCTTAGATTTGATTGGATCTGGTTTCAAATCTGTCTTCCCAGCCCTATGATCCTGGGCAAGTCACTTAACCCTAATTACCTAGGCCTTGTTACTCATCTGCCTTAGAATTGATGGTAATAGAGAAAGAACTAATTAATGTACTGGAAATGCAAAAACATCAAGAAATAGAGCAAAATTTAAACTCCCAATAAAGTACCAAATTGTAAATCCTGAAAATTTAAAAAAGAGATGAATAAAATTGAAAGTAAAAAAAATAAAACAAAAACTATTGAACTAATAAAAAAAAAGAAGAGGTAGGGGGCAGTCAAGATGGCCACTTAGAATCAGCAAAAGTCCAGACCTCTGTGAAAACCCTTCCACACCAATCAAAAAAAAAAGTAGTTCAAGGGAATAGAAAACCAAATCTAACAACAGGACAGAGCCAGGGGACCCCCTTGATTACTTCAGCTTAAAAGGTATTTAGAGAAGGCTGAATTCTCAGGTTTATGGGAAAAGAAGGAAAGTCCCAGGAACCTACACCCACCTACTGTGCTGAGTCTCCAGTTGTCACTAAAATCTTGGGGTAAGGGCTCCAGCCCAGAGGGAATGCCTTGCTGCCATAGCTGTGCCAGGCTCAGAGCTCTAAGCATAGTCAGCAGGGAGGCAGCTGGAGGAGAGGCATGGAGGAGAGGGAAGCCTAATCTTAGCCACTATTCTCCATCTTGAGCCTCAGCTTCTCAAGGTTTTGGTCTCAGGGGTCATCCAGATCCATAGATCAAATCTGCCCTGGTTTAATCTAGCCTATCATTAGGGCATATAAGAAGCCTTTAGAGGGCGAGTGAGCTCAATCTCCACCATTCTTCCCCCACTGACTGTGCTGAGAGCTGCCTTAAGAATCCAGCTGACTTGGATCCCATGGAGAAGGCTGCAAACATGACAAATACCTTGATAACAAAGCAATAAGAACAGCTCCCTTCAGCCTCCACAACTTCACCCACACCTTCATCTTCTGCTATCAGCTGGGGAAGATCTGACCTCAGGGCTCACTAATACTCCATCAGCCTAATCTAGTCAAATAGCAGAGCAGAAAGTTCCCTTCAGGACAGAATAACACCAACTCACAGATCCAACAAATAATCAGAGGAACAAGATTACAACCAATGACGGGGGCAAAGAAGGAAGAAAATAGGAGTAAACAACAGAAAAAGAAAAAAGAAATTACAATTTCTATTTAGGTAATGAAAAAAGTACATGGAATGGAGGAGGAGACCAAGGAACACCAAGAAAAAATGCAGAAACTTCAGTGAATTGAACTCAGACTTTGGAAGAACTCAAAACACAATTCAAAAAACAACTAAGAGAGGCTGAAGAAAATTGGAAAAAGAACTTAAAAAGCAAAATAAGTCATCTGGAAACAGAGGCACATTAGCTAAAACAAGAAAATAATATCTTAAAAACCAGAATCAACCAGGTTGAAAATGAGGCAAAGAAAGTGAAAGATGATCTACAAATAAAAACAGACCAGAAGAAGAAGGATGACCAAAAAGCCAGGGATGAAATTCAGTCTTTAAAAATTAGAATCCAACAACTAGAAGCAAATTACTTCACAAGGAATCAAGGGTATATAAAACAAAATCAAAAGAATGAAGAAATTGAGGAAACTGAAACCTCATTGACAAAACTACAGACATGGAAAATAGATCCAGAAGATACAATTTAAGAATTATTGGACAACTGGAAAATCATGACAAAAGGAAAATCCTAGACATCATTCTACAGGAAATTATCCAAGAAAGCTGCCCCATCATTCTTAAACAAGAGGGAAAAGTAGAGATTGAAAGAATCCATAGATCACCACATGCATTTAATCCTCAATTGACATTGCCCAGGAATGTTATAGACAAATCCAAGAATTATCAGACCAAGAAAAAGATACTAAGAGCTGCTAAGAAGAAACCATGCAGATATCATGAAACAACAGATAGGATAATACAGGACCTGGCTGAATCCACAGTGAAGGAGGAAAAGGTATGGATGATGATATTCCAGAAAGCAAGGGAACTGGGTCTTCAATCAAGAATCAACTACCCAGCAAAATTGACTATATTCTTACTGGGGAAAGTATGGTCATTTAATAAAATAGAAGAGTTCTAAGTATTCCTAAAGAAAATACCTGACTTTTATAGAAAAATTGATACCCAAACACAGAACTCAAGAGAATCACCAAAAGATAATTAATAAAATGGGAAAAAAAAACATTTTAAGGGACCCAATAATTCTAAATGATTTGTATTCCTATAAGAAAAGATGTTATTTGTAACTCTTAAAAATTATTATTATGATCAGGTGAACTAGAAGATGTATTCTTAGAGTATACAGTGACAAACTACATAGGATAGCATGTCAAAAACATATATAAAAACTAGGAGTAAAAAACTGAGAAAAATTGGAAAAGAGATAAAGTGCATGGTCAGAGGTGGGGAGAAGATCAATACAATGGAAGTGAAAGAGGTTGGAGATAGTCTCCAAGAAAATTTTAATCATTATAATAGGAAGGGTCAGCAAGGTTCAAATTGAAGGAAAACCTCCAACTCCAAATTCAATCATCATCATCATCATGATCAACAACAACATCAACTTCATCATCAACAACAACCTCATCATCAACATCAACATCATCAACCCTTCCCAAAAAAATCAGGAATGAAACAAGGATGCCCATTATTATCACTATTGTTTAATACTGAACTAGGTCTGCTAGCTATAGAAAAAAAGTACAGAAAAATAAAATGAAAGAATTAAAAGCGGCAATGAATAAGCAACGTTATGATTCTTTATAGATGATATGATGGTATACATTAAAAACTGTAATAGTTTAAAAAGATGGTTACCAATTTTAATAATTAAAAAATTAAATGATGAGACTGTTAGTAGTTTTAACAATTTAATTTAATTAATATAGAGAGGTAGTAAAATAAGAGGGAAATGTTGAAAAGAGGTAAGGAGTTGCCTAACCTACCATAAGTGCTGATCTTATGAAATCCAGCTCACCTCTGACAAAAAGATCACTCTCCAGTCAGAGGAGCACAGGAATATCTTCAGCAAGAGTTCCCAGAGTAAGCATTTCCCTTCAGTCCTAGACACCAATGCAGGAATTCAAATCCGAGTCTGAGAGTCCCTACAGCAAGTGCCACCAGCACAAAAACAAGTGTCTTCAGAAAGGGCCACCAGTACCAGGGCTCAAATTCCAGAGAGTGAGTGTGAATTGGAATCTCCACTTCATTTTGTGCTGCTTCTCACCTCATAAACATTTTTCTTCACCCACTAGTTCTCCTATGTCACACCTCAGGAAACAATTATAGTTCCTTGCAGTCCTTATAGGATTAATTTCCTGTCTCTGAGGGTGTGAAGTTTCTTTCTATCAATGATAAAGTATCTGGCTAAGATAAAAGGGAGGGGAATTTCAAGTTCCTGATTGATTAAGTTAAAAAAATCCAAAGGGAGTATTAATTCCCTTTTCACAAAACCCCAGAGAAGAACCTAAAGAAGAATCCCCAAAATTACCAAAAACAATTAGAAACTTTAGCAGAGTTTCAGAATAAAAAATAAAACCACAAATCATTAGCATTTCTATTTATCACCAACAAAGTTCAATAGCAAAAGTTAGAAAAGGAAATTCAATTTTAAATAACTATAAACAGTATAAAATACCTGGGGATATACTTATCAAAAGAAACCCAATAACCATATGAACACAATAATAAAAATTTTCACAAATAAAGTTCAATGTAAGCAATTGGAAAAATATTAATTGTTCATGGATAGGCTGATTCACTATAATAAAAATGATAATCTTACCTAAGTTAATTTACTTATTTAATACAATACCAATCAAACTACCCAAAAGTTATTTCCTAGTACAAGAACAAATAATAACAAAATTCATCTGGAAGAACAAAAGATCAAGAATCAAGGCAATTAATAAAGAATATAGAAATAAAGGTCACCTAGGCATGCCAAATCTAGAACTATACTCTAAAGCAATAATCATCAAAACAATCTGGTACTGGCTAAGATACATAGTAGTAGATCAATGAAATTAATAGGTTGGGGAATAAACAAAAAGTAGCTAGTGACCATAGTAATCTAGTGTTAGATAAACCCAAAGATCCAAGCTATTGGGGAAGAGCTCACTATTTGAGGAAAAACTGCTGGGAAAATTAAAAACAATATAGCAGAAGGCATAGACCAACATCTCACATTATGAACCAAGATAAAATTAAAATGGATATTTGATCTAGATATAAAGATGATACCATAAATGAATTAGAGGAACATGGAAAAGTTTACTTGTCAGACTTATAGATAAGGGAAGAATTTGTGACCTAACAAGACATAGACAATATGATGAAAAATAAAATGGATAATTTTGCATTATATCAAATTAAAATGATTTTGTCTAAACAAAACCAAAAGAACCAATCAGAAGGGAAGCAACAAATTGGGGAAAATATTTTTACAGCAAATATTTATGACAAAAGTCTCATTTCTGAAATATGTAGAGACCTGAGTCAAATTTATATGAATAGAAAGTATTCCCAATTAATAAATGATGAAAAGTCATGAATAGGCAGTTCTAGGATAAAGAAATGAAAACTCTCTAAAGCCAAATGAAAAATGATCCAAATCACTATTGATTAGGGAAATGCAAATTACAACTTTGAAATTCCACCTAATGCCTGTTAAATTGGTTTATGTGACCAAAATGGAAAATGGTAAATATTGGAAATCATATGGGAAAATTGAGACATTAATCGCTACTGGCAGAACTGTGAAATGATAAACCATTCTGGAGAACAATATGGAACCACATCCAAAAGATCATAAAATTATGTATCCCCTTTATCCCAGTGTTATCAATATTAGATCTATATACTGAAAAGATCCAAGAAAGAGAAGAAAGACCTACTTGTACAAAAATATTTGTAGCTGTCCTTTTTCTTCCAGAAAAGGGTTAGAAATTGAGGGATTGTTTATCCCATCAAAAATGGATGAACAAATTGTGGAATTTAGTTGTAATGAAACACTATCATGTGTGTAATTAGAATCCATTACCCTAAAAACAATGATCCCCAGCAAAACTATGATCCTCAGAAAACTATGATTCCCAGCACCCTACTCACTTCCTGTTATATACGGATGTAGATAGGACATAAATTGGGTCAGAACCCTTACTTCTCTCTGAGTAGATTAGTTTGAAAAGAAAACCACATTTTTCCTGCCCCCCTCACTTGGGCAATTTTTCCCAGTGTTGCCAATCCTGCCTCCTGCTGCTAACTCCCTGGGTGGTCCCAGCTGCCTGCTGATGATGATCCTGCTTCCTTCTGATTCTCCTGCTGTTGCTGCTGCTGCTGCTGTTACTACTGCTGATTGCTGCTGTCAAGCTGGGAGTCCTTGGAGCTGCTCTCCAAACAAGCTGGGAAATAATAAATACCTCTTTCTCTTACATTGCTAACACCTGAGTGCTTGCTTGCTGCTTGCTTCTGAAGCCCAGGTGTGTTTCCCTTAGGCAATGATTAGCCTCCTAAAGGACTTTTACATGAAGAGAGCTTCTACCCTCTTTACTCCCTGTCCATGTGGCAAGGGAATCAAGCTGCTCCCTGGCATTTTTACCCCAGGGGGGGAGGGGAAGGAAGGTTACTCTTCCAAGGAGGAAATAGAATTGCAAGCATGGCCCACTCTATGGAAGAGTGGTGTATTACCTATCTCAAACAGCTCCCAGTTTTAGAGTATCTTCTCTTACTACTGTCTTGGGTTCACTGGCATTTGCAATTAACTCAGTAATCCTACAATTCAGGGTAGAAATTCATCTCCCTACACCCCCTTGCCATTCTGCCCAGTCTCTTTCAACACATCTAATCTGGGATTCCTTGCTTCAGAAGCCCAGAAGAAAGAACTTTAAAAAATCTAGAAGTAAAATTTTTAAGCCTTTCAGATTCCATTGTTTTATGGAAGTCTCTTTATTGGAATTAGAAAAAAAGACTCTTAAATTACATGCCTGTATCCTGTCACATATTTTGTAATTTCTAACTTCTTGTTTTAAGATTTCATTTTGTGAAGTTCTGTTACACTATGTCATTTTAATCTACTGTGTTTTGGCTATTAGCAATATATTCTTTTGCACTGTCTTTATTTGTACCTTTCCTCCATGACTGGAATGGAGAATATACCATTGTAAAAGGACCTTTTAGTTGTTTTTAACAAGAGCTAAGGGTCCATTTAGTAGCTGAAGTGAAGTACTATAGCACTATTCCCCACCTCCACATTTATAAAAAAATGTAATGGGTGAGACATATAAACACATGCCTTTTAGGGCTGTTACAGTCTCATACCAGAGGAGCTGGGAAGCTTTTCCTCAGGGTCTGGTACCTCTAGATGGCTCCTAACACGGAACATTTTCCATGAAGCTTAGTAGCTTCTGGATGGTTTTTAACTCTTCAGCTTAATCTACCTCCACAAGAATGATTTAGATTCTTGGTGATGTTTTAGACCCAAAAGATTTTCTTGAATTAGATGCTATACTACTGCCTTTTTTTTATAAAGTTGTTTTCTTAGTGAAAAATGAATGTATCCTGAGTTGATCTATGTGTTTGCTAACACCCTCCTCAAGGAAGATTGTATAATTGTCATAAAATTCTAGTTTTATAAAAGTTAGGAAGCTTGCTAACTCCCAGAATCCAGGAAGTGAACTGCTTGGATAAGGCACCATAGAGATGCCTGCAGAAACCTCACACTGCACCAAAAGATCCAGAATGAACTTGCCATAAATGTAGAATTTAATTAATTGTGCAATACTTCAAGCATTATTTTTTAAAGTTTATTATCTGACAAAATAGAACCTTGTGATTAAGTTTTTCTACCTGCTCAAAAATCCCTACTCCACCAAAGGCTCAACAGGAAGGAAAGAGGCAGAGAGATGGGGCTACACCCAATTTATATCCTGTCTACATCAGAGCATAACAACAGGAAGTGAGTAGGGAGCTGGAGATCATAGTTTTTAGGGTAACAGATTCTAATTACACACATGCCACAGGAAATGGTAAACAGAATGAGTTCAGAAAGGATTAGATAGACTCATAAGAACTGATGCAAAATGGAGTGAACAGCACCCAAAAAACAGTGTATACAGTTACAGAAATATTATACAATGTTTAACTCTGAAGGATTAAACTATCTTTAGGAAAACAAAGTCCCAAGATAACCCCAAGGGACTAAAAAATGCTTATCCTCAGATAAAGAAGCAACTGTAGGAATCCTGAATATAGATCAAAGAATGCCATCTTTCACTTTATTTCATTTATGAGTTTCTTATGCTATGTATTTTTTATCATGGCATGAGGAATATGGAAAAAGGCATTTAATGAAAGCTTTGGTATAATCTATATCAGATTATTTACCACATGGACAGGCGAGGGAGGGAGAAAGAAAATCTGAATCACAAAATGGCAGAAAAATTTTTAAGTGTAATTTTAAAAAGAAGGTTTAAAAATGGAATATGATACTAAGACAAAATGTAACATTTTTTATTAGACTATTGTATATCTAATTTATCTCCTAACCTTAAAGCCTATATTTGTATTCCACTAAAGTAATAAAGTTATTGACCTCAACTCCTCACTCTTCAGCAATCTACTTGCCTAAAGAGTAGGCAATTCCTCCCAGCTTTTCTCCATGTATATTATATAAAGAAAGAAGGAAGGAAATAACTATTTATTAAGCAGCTACTGTATGTAGGTCCTGGTGCTAATTACTTTATAATATCAACTCATTTAATCCTCTCAACCATGTAGGGAAGCAAGTGCTAGGATAATCCCAATTTTACAGTTGAGGAAACAGACAGAGAGAGGTTTTATGATTTCTCTAAGGGTAACCCAGCTAGCGTCTAAGTTTTAATTTGAGTTCAAGATTTTCTGTCTCTGGACCGAGTACTATCTACTACAATAATGACCTTACAGGATTATGAGACTCATGGTAGATCAACAGATTCTAGATTTAGAGATGAAAGGGACATCAGGGAGCATCAGGTCAAACTTCCCTCTTTTATTAATTTTATTAATGAATAAATAGATGTCTGGAGATCTTAAGTGATTTAATCAAAGACACACACAGGAAGTAGATGATGTTGGAAAAATATGAACCCAGGTAATATCAGTTAGTCAATCAATAAGCATTCATTAAGTAATTACATGTCAGGCACTATTCTAAACAAAGGATACCATAAAAGGCATAAGAGATTTTATCCTCAAGGAGCTTCCAATTTAATGATAGAAAACAACACTCATAAGGAAAGGAAAATGATGGAAGGAAGGGTTGGAGAGAAAAAAAAAAAGAACTTGGCATGGGGATATGATGGAGAAAACCAGAAGAATATACCTGGGTGGGAAATAAAAGAGCTGTTTAGTGTGGGCTTCCTCCTTTCTTCCTTCTGAGAGAAGTCTTGAACCTGCAATTAGAGGAATATATTATGTATTTAATTCTAATCAATTTGAAGTACTTTGAAAAAGGTGGATTTAGACTCAAGATCTCGATTTGAATCCTGTCTCAGACGTATACCGAAACTGAGACGGTTACTTGATCTCTCTAAGCTTCAGTTTTCTCAGATGAGATGTCCCCTTAAGTTCCTTACAGCTCTAAATCCATATTTCTATTTATGTCAGTTATTGCCGTTTTCATTCATAAGATAAATAAATCTAGAACTGGCAGGGACTTCCACATCATCGGGTGTAGTCCTCTCACTTTACAGACTTCTTCCAGAGGAATGACTTCATACAAATACATTATTTCAAGGTTCATGAAGGCAACTGAAGCAGGCTCTGTGGAGCACTTGGAGCTTGGTCAGATATCAAAGATGTCAAGATCATCCACGGCATCCCAGACCATCACTAGTCCTCCTGATTTGTGTCTTGTTACTGGACTTGGATGACTGGAAGAGAGGGTGAGGATTATGACTGTACAATTTTGTTTTACTTAAATCCAATTCACAAGCAAGTCAAGACATCGCTTCTGACACCATAACCTTTTCAAAACAGGAAAACAATTATAGAGAGGAGGCTAAGGCCCACTGAATTTAAGGGATCTAAACGAGGACAGAAAAAGAAAGTCAAGATTTGAACTCAAATCCTCAGATACTTTGAAAAAAACAGATATTCTTTCCACTGAATGATGTCTCTCTTCCATTGTTCATTTTATTAATGAATACCTTTATTCATTTGTTTATTCATACTGCTGATCTTGGATAACTCAATCCCCTTTTCTCAGGAATCTTGCTTGAGCCTCTTACTCTTTCTATGTCTCCTAATTTGGAAAGTTTTGTTGTTGTTGTTGTTTTGTTTTGTTTTACTAGTTCTCTGATAAGAATTGGATCTCCAAAGTGCAGGGACCAGCTTAAGCTGGGAGAGACTCAGCACCTGGTTGACTTTAGAATGATGAATTATTCAGGTACAACCCTCAAAGACTGCCTTTTGAGTCTGGAGGGTCACATTCCACATCTCAGTGAAAGAAATTCCCACATCAATGAAATCATAGATCTTTGAGATATTGGATTATTACATATTACTTCTACCATTCATAATAATAATAGCTCATTTTTATATAGCACTCCATGGTTTACAAATATGCCTTGTATAGATTGAATAAATAATATGCCTTAGAAATAATAATAAAAATTAAAATAGCTGGCATTTATATAGCATTTTACAGTTGCAAATACATCTAAAATTTTACGAATGTATTCAGATGCTATAGCAATTAATAAAATGTCAAATTACTGACAAGTGTTGCTGAAATCATTTTTGTCATCATATATTTTCTCATGAAAATGATGAAGACTGAGGCCATTGAAATCTAGCCATTTTTTAAAACCTTCACCTTCCATCTTAGATTCAATACTGGGTATTAGTTCTAAGGCAGAAGAGTGGTAAGGGCTAGGCAATAGGGGTTAAGTGACTTGCCCAGGGTCACCCAGCTGGGAAGTGTCTGAGGCCAGATTTGAACCCAGCACCTCCCATCTGACTCTCAATCCACTGAGTCGCCCAGCTGCCTGCCCTAGCCCTTAAAAAAATAAACAAACCCTTACCTTATCTCTTAGAATTGATAGGAGTATCAGTTCTAAGGCAGAAGAGTGATAAGGACTAGGCAATTGGGGTTAAGTGACTTCCCCAGGGTCATAAAAAAGTGTCTGAGGCCAGACTTGAATCTAGTACCTCCTAACATTGGGCCTGCCTCTCTATCCACTGAGACACCTAGATGCCCTGACTCCAGTCTTTTGGCATTCTATTCTCTGCCAGTGAAAGACTATTTGAGCACGACTAATCTATATGTATTTATTTTGGGATTAAATTCGTGTAAGACGATACTCGAGTACATTGCCAAAATTGCCCCCATATTAAAATCTAAAATAAAAATGAAATCAACAATGTCTAATGATATTTTTTAGTACAAGAAATATTTTATGCTCTCATGAATAGTATATTTTATAAAGAGGAATATGAGTGAATATGCTTCCTTATCTTAAAAAAAAAAAAAAAAAAACCCTTTACTTAGGGTTGTAGCTATGTGGCTCAGTAGATAGAGAGCCAGGCCCAGATGAAGGTAGGTCCTAGGTTCAAATCTGCCCTCAGACACTACTTAGTTGTGTGACCTTGGACAAATCACTTAATAGTCTATTTTTTACTGTTCTTCTACCTTAGGACAGATACACAGTGTTTATCCTAAGATGGAACTTCACAGTTTTAAAAAAATCTTGACTTAACATGTAAGGTTTAATTGATTTAAAAGTCAGTTTCTAAATTGTTTTCTTAAAAGGTTCTTCAGAAAGATAGAGATTCAATGAGTAATAAAATAAATATAACATAAGTTGTATTTATTACATTTATTTATTACATTACATTACATGTATTTATTACATTTATTACAAGTGATACTTATTTTTTATCTCATCTACCAATTATATAAAAAAGCATCATTGTGGCTGTTCCATCTAGCTAGTAAATTTCTATTATCCTTTAAATAAAGCAGCTGTTCCTGTAAACTAATAAGAAAGTGAAACATTTGTTTTAACAAACTTTTTCAAATTGAACTGAAATATAAAATTTCGAAGATTTTTAAACGAGTACATGTGCATGTGTATTGATGTATACCTTTGTAGGTATTAAACATACACCAAGCATTAGCAATGAGATGGGGATAGAAATTAAAATGATGGAATCAAATGGAATTGCTTTTGGAAAATGGTGCAATGATTTTAATAATTTTCCATACTTCTCCATGAAATGAGCACCTGTTTATAACATATATTCCTCTAATAATTCTCTATAGCTGTGAGATATGGAATATCACCATTTCTGAATGAAACTGAAAGGTCTCCCCTAAATCAGGGGGAAATTGGATGGTAACTGTGGGCAGACATTTGCACCCAATCAATGAAGACATAATCAGAAGAAATGAGAAAAATGGAGTCCTTAGAGGGCAAAAGTAAAACAGAACACACCCTTAACCCCATTGCGCAGCCCTTACTGCTCTTCTGTCTTTGAACCAATACATAGTATTGATTTGAAGATGGAAGGTAAGAGTTTAAAGAAAAGAATACACCAACTCTATATAAAGTGTGAGGAATAATAAATGCACAACTGCAAGAGATAAAGAAGTTCTATAGGAAGTTGAGTGGTCCTCTCCTGAAGGATTTATGAGAAAACAAAGAAGATTGCCAGAAGTGGATGGATTGTGATCTGCATTGCTAGAAGGAGTATCCACATTAATAAAAATCACAAATCCATTAAAATAATAAGAATACATATCTTGGGACACTTAGATAGCTCAGTGGATTAAGAGTCAGGCCCAGAAGGGAGGTCCTGGGTTCAAATGTGACCTCAGACACTACCTACCTGTGTGAGCAGGGCAAGGTACTTAATCCCAACTACCTAGCCTCTATCTTCTGCCTTGGAAACAATATTTGTTATTGATTTTAAGATGGAACATAAGATTTAAAAATAAATTAGATATCTTCTCTTTCAATCTATATGCTCAGTGTAATTGATAAATTGTAGGTGAAGGAGTCACAACATTCATGTTTTCATATTTGAATAGGTTTGGAATCATTGGTCTATTTCAGATGATTCATCACTTGTGTTTCAGATGATTTCCTATTTGCATGTAGATTTAGAGTCAGAGGGCTTGAGTTCAAATTCTATTTCTGCTCTTTAACACCTGGGTAAACTTGTACAAAACCCCATAGTCTCCCTACACTTCAACTTGCTCATCTTTAAAATGAAAATGTTAAGCTAGATAACCTTCTAGGTCCCTTTCCTGTCTCCTTTCCTGTCTTAACTTATTGTCTTGTGACTTGAGTCAAATCTTGGTTCTACTATTACTAGTATGTCTCCTTGAACAAGTCCCTCTTAAATCCCAGTAATATAAGAGGCTCATGGAGATCTCAGAGTCATAGTGTCCAAGCCTTCATTTTAGAAACAGAAGTGACTTAAGAATTTAAGAAGCCCAAGATGAGAACTATTTCAAAGCCAGAATTTGAACCCAAGTATTTTGACTCCAAATTCATCACCCCCTTTCCCTTAATGTCTCTGAGTGAGTTTTCTCAGCCGTTAAATGAGAACAATATCCATTTCTCCTTTGACATAGCAACAATGTGTAGTGGGGAAAAGATACAGTGTGATGTAAACCAAAGAGTACTAGATTTAGACCAAAGGAACAAAATTCAAATCCTGCCACTGCTACTTACTACCTCTATTGCCCTAAGAAGCTCTCAGAACATGTGTTTCTTTATATTTAAACCAAGGGACTTGAGCTAGGGGACCTTCTAGATGCCTCCTATATCAAATCCCTGCTCCTGTGCTGATGCAGGCTATAATTATTAGTTTTCAGAGGGCAGAGTCCCCAGTAAGAACTTAGTAAAAACTTCTAGCTGTCCCATATATTTTTCCACAAAGTTTCTGATCTCTGGTCTATCATGCTTGCTTTCATCATATATTTTTCTTGATGGTGATTCACCTTACTTTTCCAAGTGTAATTTAGTGTCTACTACAACTTGGCGGCTCAAAGTCTCCAGTTTCAGTGATAAAATATCTCAGCATTGCCTATTAAAGCAAGATTCCCCTGGAAAAAATCAATCCCAGGGCAATTTCTATTAGGTGAGAGGGATGGAAAAGACTGTGACCCTGAATATAGATGCCATGGTCTAAGGAGGTTATAGGGGAAGTTCCAAAGGAAAAAAAGAAAAATCTTGTTTTGCCCCCCAGGGTGAGAGAATGGAAAAGTCAAATAAAAGCCTTCTGCCTCCAGGGCTTTTCCCTGACTACATACACCCCACAACTGAGAATCCACTTCCATTTAACTTCAGAAATGCAGATTGAAGGAAGTCATTGAAGACTAAATCAAAAACTTAGCTTTCATTCTTTTTTTCTGTCTTTAATGCCACTCCAATTTAAAATTCTCACATATTGTTTTGTGTGTATGTGGAAGGTCCTTAGAGATAACTTTGTATATTATAAATTTAGTTTGTATTGCATTTAGTTTAGAAGAAAAGAAATGTATTCTCCATCTTGAGAGAAAGTGTAGAGGCTGAAAATTCATGAAAGGAACTCATGTTAAAAAGGAAAGGGGGAAGAAAGGCAGAAAAGATCAACTGGAAAGTATCTTAAGGATCTTTTTATTTAACTTTCTTATTCAACTTGCAATAAACATTTGAATGACAAAATAGATATATTAAGTGGATAAGTCAAGAAAAGAGCTGACCTTTTCTTGAGACTCCCTTCAGCCAGAGTCCTTCCCTAAGAAGATCCTTGTTGAACCAGTGTTTTTCCCAATATCTCCCTTCTCTGCCGTAGCTCAAGACTCTATGTGTTCCACATAGGTGTGCTTGAACTAACATGCTTACGCCCTCCTCTCAAACATAAATGCTCAGAATTTTGTTCTCCTGTTCCCGTGGCATTTTCTTGCTTTTATAAAAATCTTCAGACTATGATTTTGTCCATCACACAATGGCTTTGATTCAAAGATGTGTACAGACCCTGTTCACACTCAGTTTTGTGGGTGCTTTTTAGGTGGGTAGGATAATGAATGGAACCCAGGCTTTAAAGATACGTTTAAGCCTTAAAACAACTTTCTGAGTATCATATTACTAATCCTAACAACAGATATGTTATAATAATTCACTTACATTATTGGATTTAATCCTCACAGCAATATTAAATTAGGTATGACAGGTATTATTTTCTTCCTAATTAACATATGATGAAATTGCGTCTCAGAGAATCAAAATATCACAACCCAAACAAGTTGTGGTATATAGTGGTGGTAGAATACTCTTGTGCTGTAAGAAATGATGAACAGGATGATTTCAGAGAGAGTTGGAAAGGCCTACGTGAACTAATGCAGAGTGAAATGAACAGAAGAGCACTGCATACGGTAACAGCAATATTGTGGAATGATCAGCTGTGAAAGACGACTTAGCTACTCTCAGCAATAAAAGATCCTGGACAATTCCAAGGGGCATGCAATGAAGGATACTATCTACCAGAAGAGGAAGAATGGTTGGAATCAGAATGCCGATCAAAGTATACACTTTTTCTGTTTAGTTTATTTGAGTTTTTATTGGGGGACAGCTTGGTTTCATATATGTTTTCTCTTAGAAAAATGAACAATATGTAAATATGCTTTGCATGATCAAACATGTATAACCTAGATCAAATTTTCTTCCTGATCTGGGGAGGGGTAGGGAAAGAAGAGAGTGAGACAATTTGGTTCATATCACTATGGAAAATTTATGTGGAATTTGCTATTACATATCATTGGTAAAATAAAATATCTTTAAAAACAAAAATGTTGATTATAGTAAATAAACCAAATTCTAATGTCATGGCAGATAAAGTTGTAAACTATAGAAAGATCATAGATTTCCAGAGCAGGGAAATATCTGAGGATTCAAATAGGTCAGTCTGTTCCTGTAACAGAAGGAACTACAACAGAAGGCATAAAAATATGACAGTATTATTTTAAAATTCTAAACATGCTGAACATGGAAATATGCATTGCATAATACTACATACACAATCCATATTATATTACCTGCCATTTCAAGGGATGGGAGGAAAGGAGAAAAATAAATCATAAATTGTCATAAAATTTTGACTAAATTCTTAATTTAAATAAAATAAAATATAAATTAAAGTTATATCTAAATGTAATCTTTAAAATATAAAATCAATAAAATTTTAAAGTAAAAAAAGTAGATAATAGCTCTAGTTGTAGGAGACCTTGAACACTATTTAGGCTAATACTCTCATTTTGCAAATAAAAAAAAAATGTGAGCCTCAGGGAGGTGAATTGATTTATCAGTTGAGGCATGAAAGCCCTCTTACTACAGGTGATATTTCAATCCAGGATCGGTGACCTTAGAGCCATTATTCTTTCCAAAGTATCATGTTGCTTTCAAGTTAAGTGTCTTGCCCATAAATTCAAAGGTAAGACCTGAACCCAAATCTTCTATGACTTCAAACATTTTTCCCTAAAACATATTTTTCCTTCAATTTGCAGATGAAAAATTAATACTCAGAGAAGCAATATCATGAATAGTAGATAACTGGGTGGTCTAGACTCTAGACCCAAAGCTATATCTTTTGTCACCACTTCCAAGATTCTTTCTTTTTTGCTCCAGGTCCTCTTAGACATTTATTCATTTATTTTCTAATTAGTTAAATGCTTTTGAGTCCATGCTATACTCAAGGTCCTTTGATTGCTTAAGTATATATACAGAACCATAAGGTAGAAATAAAAAGAAATTCCCCAAAGTTTAAGGAGAGTCTATTCTATTATTTCTTTTTATACATATTTTATTTCTTCTAATTCCATGAAAATGATTATCATTCTTTTCAGCCCTCTCACCCCTACCTTATGTATAAGGCAAGCGATTTGATATAGCAATATAAATGTATTCATGAGGGGGCAGCTGGGTAGCTCAGTGGATTGAGAGATGGGAGGTCCTAGGTTCAAATCTGGCCTCAGACACTTCCCAGCTGTGTGACCCTGGGCAAGTCACTTGACCCCCATTGCCTAGCCCTTACCACTCTTCTGCCTTGGAGCCAATACACAGTATTGACTCCAAGACGGAAGGTAAGGGTTTAAAAAAAATAAATGTATTCATGCAAAACATATTTCCATATTAGTTGTGTCATAAAAAAACACAACCCCCCACATTAAAATAAAGTAAAAAACAGTATGCTTTGATTTGCATTCAGACTCAATCAGTTCATTCTCTACCAATAGATAGCATTTTTCATCATAAATCCCTTGGAATTTTCTTGGATCTTTATGATTCTGAGAAAAGTTTTTATTCAAAGTGGATCACTGTAAAATTGTGCTTTCACTGTGTACAAAATTCTCCTGGTTCTGCTTAATTCATTTTTCATGAGATCATCGAGTTCTTTTTGGGCTTTTCTAAAAGCCTCTAGCTCATCATTTCTCTTAACACTCCTTGTTCAATCATTCTTCAATTGGTGGGCATCCTTTCAATTTCCAGTTCTTTGCTACCACAAGGAAGCAAACAAAAGCAAATTAATAAAAAGATGTACCTGAATGTAGACAATAAATGTATTCTTACAAACTTGGGATTGGAAAATATTTTGAAGTCATATTTTTTTGGTATGTTCAAGTAGTTCACTATGCATAGCTGGTTCATTAGGTAAGAGCACTGAATCCAGTAAAAAATGAAGTACAAATCTGGTCTTAAATACTTAATAGGTTTATAACCTTATATAAATCTCTTCACTTTTTTGGACTTCACTTTCTTCATTTGTAAAATGAGTCCAATAATAGTACCTCCTTCACAATATTACTATGAGGATCAAGTTTCATACTATATGCACTGCTCTTTGGAAACCTTTGGAACATATATATGTGCTACTTATTATTTTTGATGTCATTAAAATATGAAATTTTTTATAAAATAAAATTTTCTTTAGAAATAATAAACTTGGTATCTGAAAAATATCAAGAAAATGTAGGAAAGATTCCAGTGAGCTGGCTAAATTTCATTGACTAACTCATAGGAGGACATAGACAAGTATATACTAGATGGGCAGACATGGGCAAGTGGCATTTTGCTGCCACTAACGTGAATAACCACTGTGGTGAGATAGGTATCTATTTGCCTTCTATTATTTACATATTGTCTCATATCCTTCTTTGGAATGGAAAATCTGGGAGGATAAAGGCTGATTTTGTCTTAATTTGTGTCTTATGAACTCACCTCAGTGTCTAGCAGATAGTAAGTAGTTAATAAATACTCATCAGCTGATTGATTAACTGAATAATTTTGTAGAAAGGGATTCTTTCAGTTTAGGCATCATCATTGTGATTTGATGGGACTGGGAAACTAGGGCTCATACTATTGGTTTGCTTTTATGCTCTCTGAAGCATAAAAAGCCTAAGCCATTGGGAATTAGAGAATTGATGCTTTAGAAGTGTTGGTAAGAATGGCTCATCGGAGGCAAGGAACTGGAAAAAGGGGATGTCCATCACTTATGGAATGGCTCAATAAATTGTGGTATATAATTGTAATTGAATACTATTGTGCCCTAAGAAAGATGAACAAGATTATCACAGAAAAACCTGGAAAGACTTATATGAAGTAATGTGAAGTGATCAGAACCAGACATTGTACACAGAAATGGTAACAAAATACAATGATCAACTGAGAATGACAACTATTATCACTAGGACATCTCCAAGGGAGTCATGATGAAAAGGGCTCTCTATTGCCAGAGAAGGAACTGATGGAATATGAATGCAGATGGAAGCATCTCATCCTTCACTTTATTTCCTCTATGATTTTTTTTTCCTGTAAGGAATATGTGTCTCCTTTCACAACATGAGGAACATGGAAATGTGTATTGAATGACAGCATATGTGCAGACTACATCATATTAGCTGTCATCTTGAGGAGGAAGGTGTGAGGAGGAGGGAAAGAGGGTGTGAGAGAATAGAGATAACAAAATGCCAGAAAATTATTATTAAAAATTAAATGAACATGCAATCTGGAAAAATAAAAACAATTTAAAGTAACATATAGGTTATCTTCCTTTTTTCTCTGATCACCTTAGGAAATAAACCTAATAGTGGTACTTCTGGGTAAAAAAAAAGGATACACAGAGCACACATACATAATTCACATATTTTAAAACAAATTATAAACAATGTGGAATTTTCAGTCGCACAAAAATTTTTATGTTTTTGTTTATTTAATTTTTTGTGGTGCTGGAGGTGGTGATTAATAAGTATGTAATTGGAAAGAAAGTACCCAGTTACCCAAGAAAATAAAAAATAAGTAAATAAGCAAACAAATAAATACCTCTAAAAAAGGTATACACATCTTCATAATTCTTTGGACATAATTCTAGTCTGCTCTTCAAAATGGTAGAATCAGTCCATAGTTCCACCAACAATGTATTAGTGTTCTCATTTTTCCACATCCCCTCCAACATTTATCATTTTGGCCAATATGACAGTTGTGAGGTGATATCTCGACCGTATTTTGATTAGCATTTCTGTAATCAATAATGATTTAAAGCACTGACAAATCAAATCCAATGGCCCTTTCTCAATCCCCGTCATTCATGAAATCACTTTAGCCTTTGACACTGTCAATTAGACTCTTTTCCTTAATATTCTTTTCTCTATAAATTTTTGGGACACCATTCACTCTTGATTCACCTCTTACCACTCTGACCATTCCTCAGTCTTCTTTTCTGGATCCTTATTCAGGTTCCACCAATATTGTGGGTGTCCCAGAAGGCTCTGTCTTGAGCCCTCTTCTCCCTTTTTACTATTTCAATTAGAGATCTCATCAACTTCCATGGATTCAACAGTCATCTCTATACTGATGCTCAAATGGATTTATTCAGTCATTTTTGCTGATCAACAGTTTCATATTTCTAATTGCCTAATTGTATCTTGATATATATGTCCTATAGGGATATTAAACTCAACATGTCCAAAATTAAACTAACTTCCTCTCTCAAAAACTCACCTCTTCATCCAGCCATAGCACTACTGGGCATGTACCCAAAGAGATAATAAGGAAAAAATACATATACAAGAATATTCATAGCTGCGCTCTTTGTGGTGGCAAAAAATTGGAATATGAGGGGATGCCCTTCAATTGGGGAATGAACAAATTGTGGTATATGTTGGTGAAGGAATACTATTGTGCTCAAAGGAATAATGAACTGGAGGAATTCCTTGTGAACTGGAAAGACCTCTAGGAACTGATGCAGAGTGAAAGGAGCAGAACCAGGAGAACATTGTACACAGAGACGGATACACTGTGATACAATCGAATGTAATGGACTTCTCCATTAGTGGCAATGCAGTGATCCTGAACAACTCAGAGGGATCTATGAGAAAAACCACTATCCACATTCAGAGGGAAAACTTTAGGAGTAGAAACACTGAAGAAAAATAACTGCTTTATTACATGGGTCAAGGAGATATGATTGGGGATATAGACTCTAAGTGAACATCTTAGGGCAAACATCAACAACATGGAAATAGGCTCTGATGAAGGATACGTATAATACCCTGTGGAATTGCATGTCGGCTACAGGAAGGGTGGGGGAAGGGAGGGAGAGAAAGAATATGATTCTTGTAACCAAGGAATAATGTTTTAAATTGACTAAAAAATTAAAATTAAAATTAAAAAAATCCTCACCTCTTCTAACTTCTCTATTACTCTCAAGGTCACCAGTATCCACCTAGTCACCTAGGCTTACACCCTAAATATCATTCTTGACTCCTCAATATATCTAGTATGTTGCCCCAACCTGTTAATTTTATCTTAATGTGCCTCATGTACATTACACCCCATTCTCTGCTCTGACACTGTCCCCATCCCAGCGCAGGCCCTCATTACCCCGTTAATGTATCATTGCATTTGCTTGATGGTTGGACTCTTCTACAGAGATCACTGCTCCCCACATCAATCCTCCTCCAGCCATCTGTCAAAGGGACCTGTCTACAGTGTATTTCTGACTATGTCATCCCCTTCCCCAACTCCATAAATTCCAATGGCTTCCTATATGTCCAGTATCAAATATAAAATCCTCTGTTATACATTTAAAGTCATTTATAATTTGACACTATCCTTCAAGACCTCTTATCCAATTCACATATCAGTTTCCTCCCCAGAATTCTCTGTGATCCAGTGAACTTGGCCTCCTTTCTATTTCTCTAACAAGAAACTCCTTTTCCTGATTCTGCCCATTTTTATATTCTGTCTTTCCTAACTAGAATGCTCTCTTTCCTAATCTGTACTTCCTGCTTTCCTTAGCTTCCTTCAAGTCCCAGCTAAAAGTCCATCTTCTATAAGAACCTTTTGCTGATATGTCTTTTTGGAATTGGTTATTCCAAACTTAACCTGTATATAACTTATTTGTACAAATTTTTTTCATGCTGTCTCCCCCATTAGACAGCAAACTCCCTGAAAGCATGGATTGTCTTTTATCTTTTGTGCATTTCCATTGCTTAACACAGTGTCTGATATATAATAGGTGCTCAATAAATATTTATTGACTCACTGACTAATGCATCCCTACCAAAATCACTTTGCATCTATTTTGTATACATCTCTACATGTTATCTCCCCTGATAATGGAAATTCCATGAGGCCAGAGATCATTTCACTTTTTGCCTCAGAATCATTAACACTTAGCATAGTAACTAGCAAATAGTATATGCTTAATAAATGCTTTTTGACTGATCTCCACCCATCATATTATTGCAGTTCTTTCCTCTTTAAAATTCTTTGTATTTACTAACTTGCATAAGTATAATCATTAACAGAGATCTGAAAAAAGAAAGGAAACAAGTATTTATGTAGCATCTACTAAATGTCAGATATTGTGCTAAGCTCTTTATAAATATCATTGCATTTGATGCTCACAATAGCCCTTAGAGAGAAAATGTAGGTACTGTTACTATCCCCATTTTTGGGTGAGGAAACTGAGGCTGATACTAGATCAGATAAACTTACCAAGGATTATACGCTGAGTAATATGATAATTAAAATGTTTTGGGAGCAAGGGAAATATATAACAATTATGACCGCTGAAATATGTTTTCTACTGTGTCTTGGGTTTATATAAATATAAGATGGTCGCCAGGGAATATATTCCCAATTTATGAATATGCCCAAGCCAATTGGGTTTTATGGAGAAATTTAATTTATAATACACTGATTAATCAATAGAAAAAGAGAGAAAGTAAGAAAGGAATAAGAATGAATAAATCAGTCAGTTGGTTTTATCACTCACCCAAGATCTCTCTAGGTAAGGCTTCTCATGCCAACCTCAAGCTCCACCTTAAAGACAGCCTCCTTTCAAGAAATGTTTCCAGAGCCTTCTCCTCCTGACTCCTCCTGAGTTCTCCTTCCACAGCCTCCTTCAAGATCTCTCCAGGAGCTCTCCTTCCAGGGCCTCTCTCCTCTCAGACTCCTTCAGAGCATCCATCCCTCCTCAGTCCTCCTTCAGAGCAACCTCCTGAGTTCTCCTTCAGAGCAACCTCCTCAGAGCAAAACCTCTTCTCCCTCTCCTCAGACCCCTCTATCTTTAAGGAAACCATCTAAGTTCCCTCCCCTCAGTTCTCACATCTACCAATCACTGTTGATCTCTCCCCTGTGCCAATGGTGGTTCTAGTTTAACCCAGGACCGCCCAGAGGTCTGTGGCTTTGCACATGTCTGTTGAAGGTCATATTCTCAAATAATTAAATCTTGATCCTTTGCTGCAGCCCTTCCTAAATCCTGTTACTCTGAGTAGGGTGGAGATTGGAAGTTCCAAGACCTGGTTCTGTCATTCCAAGTATCTCTATTGTATCAATTCTAAAATCAATCATGACTCAAAGAACTTCCTGTTCTATGCTTAAGCATAGGTCAAAGCCCTTTCCATTGTTTAGCAAAAGGTTTCTGTCCTAAAGTAGTCTTAAGTAGGGAGGAGAAGGATCCTCCCATGCCAAGGGGGTTCCCATTCCAATATAGTTCTTACTATAAGTAGGAAATTTTTTCCAAGTATGAAATTTTCCAATGGTGAAATTTTCAACATTCATAAGTCTAAGAAATTTTAAGGTTTACAGTAAAGATGTGAAGTTCTGTCTAAACTCAGGACTTCCTGATCCACTGGACCAGGCTTCATCTGGGCGAAAGAAATCTTAGACATAATCTTGTCCAGTCCTCTCCTTTTACTGATGAAGGAACAATAAATTAATTGCCCATGGCATTTAAGTGAGTTGATCAAAGTCATCCAGCTAATAAATGGTTATATTGACATCTGAACCCAGGACTCTTCATTCCAAATGTAATGCTTTTTCTTTTTATTGTTGCCTCCCAGATGAATACAAGCTTGATCACTAGATCATAGATCTGGATCTAGAAGGAACCTCAGAGACCATCTACTCTAACCCTCTCCTTTTACCGGTTAGGAAATTGAGTCCACAAAACATTAGGTGCCTTGTGAAAGGGCACACTAGTGATAAGTGACCAAATAGTACTTGATCTCAGATTTCCCTTTCTCCTAAACCACTGCTCATGCCACTCTAATTCCTGTGATTCCATTCAAAGTCATGTATGGAGAAAAGACTGAATACTCAGGCTGTCTATAGTTAAAGTTCATCGGGGGGGAGGGGGGGGCAGGCAGGGAAACTTAATTGAAGTAACTTTTCAGAGTTTGTAATTAGTTACCCAGAGAATTTCCCTTCTAGAATGGTGTTTGCTCTGAGAATGGAGAAATGTACTCTCTTGTAAAAGGAGATAGGAAAACTCTTTGGATAACTGGTACTTGAGGCATACTCTCTTTTATTTGCATAAGAATTCATGGGAATTGCAATATGACTTGAATAACAGTTCACCACCCTTTCCCTTTTCCCAAGCAATTTATCAGCTATTTGAATGTTGGTGTCAATGAATCTATTCTAATTACCCTGGATTTGGAAGGAGAGAGGCATCTTCAAATCCTACTTGAGAGAGAGAGAGAGAGAGAGAGAGAGAGAGAGAGAGAGAGAATCCCTTATTTCTTTGAAGTAGTTTCATGTGGTTCATCTCTCATGTCCCCAAAAGAGTATAAGCTACTTGTGTACAAAGGCTTTGTTTGCATTAATTTCTAGTCTTTGATTCATTTCCTCTGTATCTCTGAACATGTGTAAGCCAGGATATGGGCCTACAATGCCTCAGCAAGTACTTCCTCAATGAAGGAAAGAAAAGACACACACACACACACACACACACACACAAAGAGAGAGAGAGAGAGAAAGAGAGAGAGACAGAGACAGAGACAGACAGAGAGACAGAGAGAGAGACAGAGAGAGACAGAGAGACAGATACAGCAACAGAGGCAGCAACAGAGATAGAAACAGAGACAGGGAGAGCCAAATGGTTAAATATTGGGGCTTAAGCCTCCAAGCAGAGACTATATATGTAGTGTTTTGAAATAACCCACATAAAGAGGTGCTCAGTGGAATAGCAATAGAATCAGGGGTGAACCTTTCAAAGGCAAATGTGCCTTCAGAGACTTTGATCAGTCACCCAATGTCAGTGATGGCAAACCTATGGTATAGGTGCCAAAGATGGCAAACAGAATACTCTGTAGGCACATGGCTGCCCTCCCCTCTCCCCCAGAGTTTTTTTACTAGCATGGCAGAGGTACTCAGGTATTTCTGCTCCCCTTTCCCTCTCCACCAGTCCTGACAAATTATTTTTTTTATATCACCTGGCTCTCCACCCAGCAGCCCAATGGGATCTCACAGGAGGAAAGATGGGCAGCTCATAGGTGGCAAAGCTAGAGGGGAAAGGAGGGCTTGGACCATTCCCTTTATCCTCTCTGCACTCTCTGAGGACATTCCTCACTTCACCTACCCCTCCACCCAGTAGACCATTGGGAGTGCTTTCTCCTTCCCCTCTTTGGGATAAAGGAGGGGGCAGGGCATGTCCAGCACTCATGGGGGTAAGGGTTAGCCATGTCATCTGGGGTTTGGGGTGGGGGCGGGGTCCATCACTCCATCTCTAAAAGGTTTTGCATCACTGCCCTCTATATTACTCTCTCTCACCATTGACAATGAAGAAGTTCCTTTTAAGGCACCCCAAAATCTGAACTATTCACAAATAATACCATGGAAACAATACTAATTTGGTCTCCTATATTTACAGGCAGCATTTCATCCATAATTCAAGTCTTAAATTAATTGTTTTAAAACCATGATTTCATTTCCAAATGAAATAAACATCTGAAGTAGTCTGAGTCTCATCCCTTATCTATCCCCCACCTCAAACAGAAAAAGGGCCTTTGAGTGTTATTCAAAATTTACTACATGGTATCTCCAATGTTAAAGTGTTTCTGTAGGCAAATCTGTGGTGTTTCTGGATGCATAATGGCAGACAAGAGCTGAAGGGTCCCTGTTAGAAAAGTCTACAGTAGCTATTTTAACAATAGTACTGGGTGTCATCTATAATTCATGCAAGTATATTGAAGTTTTCCACTGCCATCCAAGAAAGATGGCTTCAAAGCTGTAGTGTACAATAAGCCAATATTTCTTGTGGAAGGTTCCATATATTTCCAAAAGTCTCTAAACAGATCATTTCCTTGCTGTTGTCCTCACTGTACAGTTTGAAGCATTTAGTAATCGTAGATTTTCATACTGTGTTAAAGGTGTGGAAAGATCAGTGATCTTATCCACAAACTCATTAACTCCTATGAGTTTAATAATGATCCCAGGAAGATGATTCATATGTACATATATATATATATATATATATATATATATATATATATATATAGAGAGAGAGAGAGAGAGAGAGAGAGAGAGAGAGAGAGAGTATTCATCTCTTGCCTAGAACAATCTATCATCAATCACTGCTATTGGTCATTTCCAAATGGATAACTGTTTGCTTATTGCCATCTCAGAATCACTGAATTTCATATTTGGTAGAGCCATCAGTGATCATCTTTTCCCCTCCATATATAAAAGGATATTCCACTACAGTACTTGATGTATACATCTAACCTCTTTTAGGACTTCCAAGAAGAACGATAACCATCATTTCTTAAAATGGCCCATCCACTTTTAAACATCTCTAATATTTGGGAAGCTTATCTTCAACAAGTCCAAAACATTCAAAACAGAACCCAGTGTCTTCTTCTATAAATCCACCCTTCTTCCCAACTTCTTTACATCTGTCAGGAATACCACCATGTTTTGAAGCACCCAGGATTCTAACCATGGAATCATTATAAATATAAATAACCATATACAGTCAATTTCCAAGTTTTATTGATTCTGTCTTTGTGGCATATTTTCCATTTACATAGTGACCACACTCTTTCATGGCCTCATCACCTCTTATCTAGACAATCGCCATAGCCTCCTATCATTTTCTTCAACTCCAGGCTCTACTTCCTTCAATACATCCACCATTCAAGTTTGAAATCAATTTGATGAGTACAGAGGTCAATCCCCTATTCAAGAAGCACCAAAAATTGTTCCCTGTTTCTAATGAAATAAAATGCAAGCTCCTTTTTCTGTCATTTAAAGCCCCACCTCCATTATCTGTCACTAGACTTATTGTGCCTTGAGTTAAAAAACAATGGTAAATAATTTCTGTCACCAAATAACATACTTATAGTCTATTGGGAGACTACAATATACTTACAGATAAATGAACATAAATTATACATGAAATGATACAAATTAATTTTAAAAGGAAAAAAATCATTAATAACTAACAATTTCCTTTATTCCCTTTAACAGTTTGATTATACAAAAGTTGTGCTTGAAAGATGTTTTCATCACCATTTCTCCGAATGATTTTGAGCAGTTTTCAAATGGTTGTTGATAGGTTGCATTTCTTCTTTGGAAAATTTATTTTTTCATGTCCTTTTAAGTGGAAATTAAAATATCTCTAAAGCCTTTAAAATATAGAAAGTTCATCTGAATCATATAAGGGCATAACATAATGGAGTTTAGTTATAGATCAAGGAAAAAAGAATGATAGGGAAAATGATGTAACTTTAGGAAACAGGCTTAGGAAGAAAACTGCCCTAGGTTATTACATTCAATATTTACTCAGGTGTTACTAATTTAAAATTCCTTTTCTAGTTTCTATAAATCATGCTTTTTCATTTTCTTTAACCTTTGAGTGAATAGAAACATATTTTTACCCAACATGAAGTTCTGAGTATTGACTATTGTCCCTCTTATTCAAATTCTCAAAGATCTGGTTTCCTCACTTGTCTCCCCCACAAGCATACATATGTATACACAAAGTCCTGATATAGGGATATTATCAAAAGCAAGCAAGAAAGAAAATTTGCATTAAGTTCAGAGCCTGGATACCATGCAAGAGAATGCTGAATAAAGTTCATTGATTTGACTTTCCCCAGATAGAGTGTCTTTTTGTTATTTGTTTGTTTCAAAGGCCATTTTTCAACCACTATGAAATAAAGCGAATTATATTTTGTTTTGTTATCAATAGGGTATAGATCTTTATCTCAAAATGTGACTTTAGCAACTTTGGATGTCAGGGAAATATCAAGGGTCTGGCAGAGTCATGATAGCCCATGAGTGTGAAATGCAATACTAAATGCATTGTAAAATATGATCCATACATTGATGAGTTTCTTCTTAATTATTGGTCAGTTAGAAGTCCTATAGGCACAAATTTAGAGGAAGTGGCAATGATTAAGGAACAAAAAGTACTAAGAAAACTTTATAAAATCATCTTTGTTGATTTTAATCTTTTTTATAGTTTATATATATTAGGGGTTCAGCTCTAAATATTCAGATTTTCATTCATATTGGCCTAGTTTGTCCCATAACAATTCTCTCTCTAGATCAGTGAAACTCACTGCTATCTTGACTCAGGTAATGACCAATTAAAGAAAGTCAAAACAAAAGTCCTGGATTCCCTAGTAATAAAGACAGTCAAAAGACATGCCCCTGGAGCCCAGGGGGTGCCATTAGTGCTCAACAGCTTGTGGACAACAGTATGCAGAATTATGGATGCAAACCAGTTGACTCCTGACTTTAAGAGGCAAAGGACATCATCTGTCTAGACATGATCAGATACTAAAACCCAGGAGGTTTGCAATCTGATCGTTGTGTTTCCCTTTCACCAAAGTAAAGCGGCGCCTGACCGTGCTTGACAGGCTGCACAGTGATAACAACATCCCAAAGTATAACTCGGCATCTTATGATCTAGCTTCCAAGAACTTTATTTCTAAAACTCTATAATTTGTATGTATGTGGGGAGAAAAGAGACGGTTAGAAGGAGAACAGAGAAATCTTATGTCCTCATCCCTCCCCCAAGACAGCAGTCACATTACATATAAACCCATCTCAGATTGATCCTAAGCCACAATGGTGAGATGAAACATCAGCATATCCAGAAAAGGAGGTGAAATATATACACAGGCCTGATGTGTTAAGAGTCACCATTCACTCACTGATTTATCTTTATGGGTGGTAAATTCAGACTTAACTATTTATTTGCACCAAGTAATGTTTTTATTAGTAGTATAAAATCTATTTAGGGTCAACAGAGTGTTTAATAAAATATTTCCCTTGCATTATCTGATCTCTTAGCCTTTCAGTCAAGCTAATTTCTAAATGGCCAAATATATTAATACAGTGCAGAGATGGATGGATGTGGTCTTATATATTGATGTATGTTTATTTTAGATTTGTGATTTAACTGATCTGTCAATTTCTATATCTTTCCAGTCTCCTGGCTGCCTATTTTACTTAATTGATAATAGATTCCACTTCAAGGATGAATTTCAAGGGTGAATTAAAGTCAGGAGGAGGTTGGGTGGGGATGGAGAACTCCAATGAGACATATCTTCAGTTTCTACTGGATGGAGAGGAGGGATTTGAAAAATGGATTAGGAATAATGTTGTTCCAACAATGTGTGAGTGTGTGAGTAGAAATGAGACTGGAACAGTTAATGGCATTCAGGGAGATACCTCAGCTGGAGGAAAGGAACCTTGGCTGGCTGCATGGCAGCAGATTAGACAATTTTCCCTAAGATTTTCTTATAATTTGGCAACCTAGAAAACCTAATTATCTCAATGTCTAAAATGGAAATTAACAATGATATAGTTTTACTCTTTGGACACTTTAATGATCCATCACCTAAGTTTTTAGGCAATTCATAGGTCAGAACTTGTTTATATCAGAGATCAAAAGTTGGAAAGAACCATAGAGATAAGCTATCACATTCCTTTCATTTTAAGGATGGGAAACTGAAGCTGAAAGAAATAATTTGACATGCTGATAGTTATATGATTTACAAAGTACAGTGCCAGGATTTGACCTTGGGATGAATTTCTTCAAATCCAGTTGTTTCTTTTTTTCCCTATTGTGAAGCACACCAAATATCACACATATTTTCTCTTAATGGTATAGAAGACAAGAATTGCCAGCTATGGTTTTCTTTGGCTCTGTGTTGCCAGGAGAAGTAAGATAGTACATGCAAAAGAGAACAGGTTTCTTAGTCAGGAAGACTAGGGTTCAGATAATGAGTACCTTTAACATTCCCTGGCTAGGTGTCCCTAAAAAACTAGCTTAACCTCAGTGACTCAGGCAATTTTCTTTTTGGTGTGATTTCTTTCTTTGCTTTTTATTCCCCAGATCACATGTTGATTTAATTTTAATATTTTTCTGATATTTTGTTATCCATGTTCTCTCCATCTCGCCCCTCTTCCCCTACTCCAAGATGGCAGATGATGATGAAAGTTGTACATGTGTTATACAATATATATTTCCATGTTCATCATGTTGTGAAAGAAGATATATTTCTGACACTAGAGAAAAATTCATGGAGGAAATAAAGTGAAGGATGGTATTCTTCAACCTGAATTCAGATTCTGGCAGGTCTTTCCATGGCAGGGGATAGCCATTTTCATTATGAGTCACTTGGAGTTGTCCTGGATCGTTGAATTGTTAATAATATGTGTCATTTATAGTTGAGTGGCTTACATTATTGCTCTTACTATATGTAGTGTTCTCCTGGTTCTGCTCACTTCATTTTGCATCACTTTATGTAAGTCTTTGCAGGTTTTTTCTTATCATTCCCAGGAATTTTTCTGAGACTCTAAGTTGGAGAGCAGGTGCTAAGGTTTATTGGCAGGAAATTTCATAATCTGGAATTTCACTGTACTAAAGGAAATATATGAGGGTAATATAGAAATGTAGTTCTCTCCCTCAAAAACTGTCTATCGTAAATGGTTTCTCTGTACTGCATAGCAAGAATTCTTCACCATGAACTTCTTTAATTAAATATTTTAATAACTATTTCAGTATAATTGATTTATCTAATGCTATGCATTTTTAAAATATTTATTTAATTAATTAATTTCAAAGATTTTTCCATGGTTACATGATTCATGTTATTTCTCCCCCCACTTCTTCCCCCCTTCTGGAGTCAATGAGCAATTCAGCTGGGTTTTATATATACCATTGTTCAAAACTTTTTCCCATATTGTTAATATTTGCAATAGTGATCAATTAAAATCAAAATCCCCAATCATATCTCAATCAAACCATGTGATCAATCATATGTTTTTCTTCTCTGTTTCTACTCCCACAGTTCTTTCTCTGAATGTGGTTAGCATTTTTTCTTGTAAATTCCTCAGAAATGTACTGGATCATTGCATTGCTGCTAATAGAGTTCAATTGTGCCAAAGTTTATCAGTCTCTGTGTACAACATTCTCCTGGAGGTCTTTTCAGTTCACATGGAATTCCTCCAGTTCATTATGCCTTTGTGCACAATAGTATTCCATCACCAGCAGATACTAAAATTTGTTCAGCTATTTCCCAATCGATGGACATCCCCTCATTTTCCAGTTGTTTTTGCCACTACAAACAGTGAGGCTATCAATAATTTTTGTGCATTATCTCTTTGAGGTCCAAACCCAGCTGGGTTATATTGTCTAGGGTGATTTTAAATGGAATTTCTCTATCTAATTCTTGCTGCTGAGCTGTGTTGTAGACATATAGAAAAGCTGATGATTTATGCAGGTTTATTTTGTATCCTGCAACTTTGCTAAAGTTGTTGATTATTTCTTCTAGCTTTTTAGTTGATTCTCTAGAAATCTTTAAGTAGACCATCATATCATCTGCAAATAGTGATAGTTCAGTCTTCTTCATTGCCTACTTTAATCCTTTCTTTTTCTTCTCTAATTGCTCCTGCTAGTGTTTCTAGGACAATGTTAAATAATAGAGGTGATAATGGGCATCCTTGCTTCACTCCTGATCTTATTGGGAAGGCTTATAATTTATCCCCATTGTGGATGGTGTTTGCTGTTGATTTTAAATATATACTATTTATTATTTTGAATAAAGGCCCATCTATTCCTATACTTTCTAGTGTTTTCTATAGGAATGAGTGTTGTATTTTGTCAAAGGCTTTTTCTGCATCTATTGAAATAATGTGATTTCTTTTGGTTTGGTTGACATGGTCAACTATATGGATGGTTTTCCTAATATTAAACTGTCCTTGAATTCCTATTATAAACCCCACCTGATCATAGTGAATAATCTTAGTGATCATTTGCTCAAGTCTTTTGGCCTGTGTTCTATTTAAGATTATTGCATCTATGTTTGTTAAGAATATTGGTTTGTAGTTTTCTGTCTTTGTTTTTTGTATGCCTGGATTTGGAATTAGTACTATATTTGTGTTGCAAAAGGAATTTGGTAAAACTCCTTTGCTTATTTTATCAAATACTTTGTATAGTATTGGGATTAGTTATCCTTTGAATATTTGATAGAATTCCCTTGGGAATCCATCTGGCCCTGGGGATTTTTTCTTAGGGAGATCCTTGATGGCTTGTTCAATTACTTTTTCTGAAATGGGGCTGTTTAGGTATTCTATCCTATGTATTTTTAAATAAATTTTATAATATTCTTAAGAGATGTTGTCCACACGTTTCCTCAAACTACCACAAAGTTTGGTCCATGATGTGAAAAAAAATGAGAATACCTTAGCCAACTAGTTTGTAAACTAGTTGCCCAATGAGTAATATGGACCATCCTGGGCCATCACAATCATCTTCTCTGCCACTTTCCTTGGTAGTCCATTGAACAGTTCCCTACAAGAAAGAGCCAACTCCCACCTAAACAACAAATAAAGACTATAATTTTCCAGTCCTGGCTCCATTTCCCAGGGGCAAAAGCCAGTTGTACAGAGTTATTTCCAAAGTTAGTTAACACCATTGCCTAAAGACCCCCAGCATTGGATAAAGGAACACATTCCTCTCTAAAATGATATCTGTTGCTCAGAACACTTTTCTCTGAGTCCCTCTGACAGCTCTTACAACACTCTAATTGAACTGCCATGGCACCAAGGAATTGCTTCTCACTAAAGGAAAATAGCTGGGAGAATTACGAAATTGGCATCTCTGGAAGGGGAAGAAAAATATATATATAAATATATATAAATATAACATCTTTTCAGGCTTTTGAAATGTCAAACTTCTGGGAACTAATTTATCTGACTTACATTACAATGCTAGTGATAGTCAGCCATGGGGTCCCCAGTCATTTTTCACAATAAAAATATATTTCTGACTGTGATTGGAGCTCCATGGCGATTGGATGGGTCTATTTACTATGCATTTGTGTGTATGTGTGTGTTTTCCTAAATAATACCTTGCCTTTGGCAATGTTCTGCAAGAGAGAGGGGAATGTATGATATTAATCAGTGTAGACTGTTTGCTTTGCCAAAAGAATGTAATCTGGATTGAGAAAGAAAAAATAAACATTTGGGTTCTTTCTTCAAGTACATATAGTTGACATTTATATAGCACTTTAAGGCTTCCAGAGAGCTGTGCATATGTTATCTTCTTTGCCACATGGCAACCCTGAGAGGCAGGTACCAAGGATGTTATGAATCCTATTTTAAAGGAATTAACACCCACAACAATAACTCGCATTCATATACTACAGTGTCATTTCAAATTTCTTATTTACGTGTTCCCAACTGAAATAAGGAATCAGATGACCAGAGAGGTCATAGTACTTACCCAGAGTCACACTGTAAGTGGCATTTTCATCTTATTCTCCAGTTTCAAGGTAAATAAAAATGATAGCAGCTCACATGATTGAATGTATGTTCTTAGAGACAAGGACTGGTTTTTTGTTTGTTTGTTTGTTTTGCCTTTGTACCATCAAAATAGAACACAATACTCAGCAGAGTCTTTTTTAAAACCTTACTTTAGGTCTTAGAAACAACTCTAAGAGAGAAGGACAAGGACCAGGCAAACGGGGTTAGTGACATGCCCAAGTCCAGCTAGGAAGTGTCGTAGGCTAGATTTGAATCTCAGTCCTCCAGAATCCAGGCCTGGCACTCTATCTACTGCGCCACTTAGCTGTCTCCATCTAGTAGATTCTAAATAAGTGTTTATAGACTGATTTCAACAGAAGTGCTTTTCCTTCTGGCAATTCTGTGTCCCAGCATTACAATATCCATTGAACAAACAGAGAAACTAAGGTTAAATGACTTGCTCCAAGTCTTTGGATCAAATCTAGGATTTGAACCCACATCTTCTAACTCAAAGACCAGGCCCTTCTTCATATTTCAGGAAAGATTAAATGACATGATTAGAATTAGAAAGAGATGACTAGAACATGGTAGATACCAAATAACTATTACTGATTGATGAATATCTTATATCCAGGAAGGTCTCAATTACCGTGTGTTTGTTTTGTTGTTGTTGTTGTTTGTTTGTTTGTATGCTTTTTTAAGAATGAGGGAGAAAGGGCAGCTAGGTGGCTCAGCCAGGCCCAGGAAGGTCATGGGTTCAAATCTGTCCTCAGACATTTCCTAGCTATGAGACCTTGGGCATGTCACTTAATCCCCATTGCACAGCCCCATGATAGTGAATCTATGTCACACATGTCAAAGACTGCATGTAGAGCACTCTCTGTGGCCGTGTGCACATATATACCTGGACTTCTTTGAAAGGCAGAGGGACTCAGGCAGAGTTGCTCCTCTCCCCCTCTCCACTGGATCTGAATATCTGATGACATTTTTTCACATCCCCCACCCCTCTGCCCAGCAGCCCAATGGGAGTACTCAGCAGGTAACGTGGACAGCTCACAGGTGGCAGAGCTGGAGGGGAGCAGAGTGCTTGAGCCACTCCCCTCTGCCCTCTCTACACTTGCTGAGGACATTCCTCACTTCATTCATCCCTCTGCCCAGCAGTGAAATAGGAGAATCTCCTCCCTCTCCTATGTGGGATAAGGTGTGTGTGTGTGTGTGTTGGGAGGGTCACTGCACTAGGTCTCTGGGGGTAGGGGGCCATGGAACATGATCTCTAAAAGGTTCACCATCACTGATGAACCATGCCTTTAGCAGTCTTATGCCAGTTCATAGTATTGATTCTAAGACGGATGTAAGGGTTTAAGAAAAAAAGGATGTGGAATAAATACTACCTCATCTTGAAGGTCTCTTTCAGATTTAAACTCATATTCCTAATTGTTTTGCTTCATGCTACCTACCCAGTAACAGGGAGGAAATCCCAAACTGAATTATAATATGCAAACTATCAATCATAAAGAGGGAGGTTACTTTCTTCACTGATGCCCTCAGGCTAGATTTGGCTGGCAGAAGGCCAGTGAGGACCACCCCAGCCATTAAATGTTGGATAAATTAAAAACCATATATACATCCTAATTATTTTTTTTTAATTTTCTTTCCCTTTCAGTTTTTATTGTGAAGGGCTATGATAACCAGTCTGCAAACCGGAGCCAATCAGCTTAACCAGGAGCAAATGCTCTGATAACAAACTCTAGTTTTCTGCTGAGATAATTATTTTTTTTAGTCAGTCTGAATCTACATCATCAGAGCCCTGGTGCTTTTTTTTACACAATATAACCCCCTGCTTCTTAGCACTTCCAGGAAGACTTAGAGCAACTTGGATTTCCTCCCATTATATTAACACAGACATAAAAACTCTAATTTGTGCCCCTAGAAAGAGTCAAAAACATCCTGACTGTGTGTTTAAATGAAGCACAAGGTATAGAGTTGAACCTCTCATTACTGCAAACTTTTGCCTCACAGCTGTGGTAATTCTAGAGCTGAGCATCCTTCACCAATGAAAGAGAAATGGAGCTGATGGCCCAAGGGTTCTCCGCTACCCTTGGCATCTTTCTTTTAAAATACGAACCTGCTGGAGCAATGGACTGGATGCAGCTTACAGGAGAGATGCTCAGGGTCAGCCTCATCATTTCTCCCTCACTGCTGTATTTCTGGAATTAGGTTTCATGTTCTTCTGTCTCCTGGAATATTTTAATATTTTACTGAACTCAAATGTGTTTAGGCCTTAGAAGACAGCAGCAAAATAAAATTTTACAGCTGACACCGTCCTCTGTACCTAAACTTTATTACACATTTTATACTTTGCGTTTAACAACATCTGCGTGCTGTAGGCTTCTGACATATACACATCACATCTTCTGAGACCTTTTCTAGAGTCAGAGAATCAGAAATCTAAGTCTGGAAGGCACTTCAAAGGCCACCTCCTACAACCTTTTCACTTTACAGATAAGGAAACTGAGGCTCAGCCTAGAAAGAAAAAAAAATAACTTGCCCAACATCACACAGGAAGCATGTAGCAGAGATGCAAGTCAAGGTTTTGATCATAAGGATGATTTCATTCTTTGAATTTATATATCTCCAGCCCTTAGAACAATGCTTAACGCATGATAAATGCTAATTGATCAATTGATAAAATAATGTGTGTGTGCCTGTATTTGGAAGAAATAACAAAAATATCTGACCTCGATTCATATGGGGTTGGAAGAATATTGATGATGATCATGATCCCAGGATACCACAAGACCATTTGTGAGGAAGTCACTGCAGAAGGTTAGGGAAACGGATAGAAAGCCATAGCAGTGGACTCCATCTAAGAGGTGCAGTTCAAGGCAGAAAGAAGAGGGAGTCTAGAATCTGTCTGATAGCTTTCTATTCTAATTCCTTTTTTTTCTACTTCTAAATTTCATTAGAAAGGAACAAAGCCTACTTTATACCTCTCTAGTTAAACCCCAGTCACAGATTCTATTTTCCCTCTTTTAAGAGCCAAACCCTCCTTGTGGCACTTTGTAAGCACTAGTTACCAATTTAATTAAAGTCCAGATGTCTGAGAGAAAAGAGGCAGTCTTTCCTTCTGAGAACAGGGTACAAGTGTGTACAGACTACTGAACTTCTCCTGGCAATGTGAAAGCTAGGAGCATGTGGCTTTCCTAGGAATTACGTTCTAGAATGCCTTAGTAAGTTTATCTTATGCTCAAGAAACTCCTCCTTATCCTATTTGCTATTAAAACATGCATGCATTAGTTTTGAAGTTCCAATTCTATCTCATACCTAAACTAGTGATGTGACATGGGGCTTGTCATTTGATCTCTCTTTTCCTCAGTTTCCTGAATTGTAAAATGAGAATAATAACATTTACCTCACAAAGTTGTTGTTCAAGGCAAATGGTCCAATATGTGTATACCTTAAAAGTGTTATATAAATGTTAGCTTGAATTATTATTAAAATTTCCCACTGACTCCCCAATTTTTTGCATTTTTCCCCTTTGTCAAATTTATTATGCCTTACCACAGGCAAGCAGCTCATGAATCATTTCCGAGCTATTTGATAAAATATTAAGTAGCCCATTTACTCATTATGCAGCCAGTGTTTTCTGTCAACAGCTTGCCCTGCCACCCTGCTGGGACTTTTAATGGTATTATTTTATAACAGTGACAGGATGGTGGCTTTCCAGGGAGATCATTAAAATAATAATAATAATGAATGTTTCTCTTTCATCCACCTATTTGGCAAGCTGTTGTAATGTCTCTGAGAGCAACATGAGGTGTCCAGCGATGGAGTTTCCTTAGAATGTTGAGCTGTCATGCAATTAGAGCAACTCTTCTGTTTACCTAAATTATATGAACAGCTCAAACCACCTGCCTTACTTTGAGAGTGGAAAAGTTGCATCCTGGTCTTGATGTGATTTAAATTTCTAGAGATGGCCAGTACTCCCCTAAGCCAAAGTCAGTAAACATAATAGGTAACAAGAATTGAAAGTGTTGAAATAATTACTTTAGTGTTTTTGAACATTGAAAATGCTACTAATCCAAGCCAACACAAATTGAATAAGAACCTAAAATGACATCTCTGCCACTTCCTCTGAAGAGTATGCCCTAAAGGAATTTGTACTCTTGGCCCATTCTCCAGAATGATGACTTCCTCTCTTGGACTCGTAGGTCAGTAAGGTCTTGGATACCACACTTTATTTCACTCTTGTCACTTCTTCCAAAGTCTCAGTAACTAAGCTTTACCCCATGCTACCTCAGCCTCCTCCACCTTTACTTCTGGAACCATGAGCCATATCTAATCAATTTTTCCACTGTTCCTGGATGGGGTGTGCCAATATCCTGCATAATGCTCCTACCAACAATTTCTATAACTTCCCAAACTGAGGTTTCTTCCCCTCTATCTTTTCTCTATTTAAATTATTTCCTTTATTAGAATATAAACTCCTTCAGGACAGAAAAGAACTCTTTGCTTTTATATTTGCATTCCTAGCACTTGTTGAATACTTGAAACATATTAAATATTTAGTAAATGCTTCATCATTTGTTTATTCATTCATTTAAGTCTCTGATTTAAGTGCTGGACAAAGGAAATGAAAAACAATCATAAGCTTCAATGGGGTTATGTTCTCTACAGAGAATAAATATATAAATATATATTTATAAATAATATATTTTTATAATATAATATATATTATAATATATTATGTATAATATATAATATAATAAATAATTTATAAATTATATAAATAAATATATAAACATATAAACAGTTAGACAGATTCACAATTCAAGGAAAGAGAAATCATCAACTAGAGAAATAAACCTAGATTTCCTGTAGGAGATGGCTCATGGGCTGAGATTTGAAGTAAGCTAGGCATTTGAAGAGAGAGGGATAAAAGGGATATGTATTCAAGAGATGCGTGATAGTCTATACAAAATCCAGAGGGTCAGAGAGAAAATGCCAAGTTTGGAGAACACCTAAATAAACAAATTTTGCTATAAAATATCATATAAGGAGAGGACTGAAATATAATAAGCCTGAACAGAGAGGTGGGAATCATATTGTGATGGGTTATAAATACAAAACTTAAGAAATATGTACAGGTATCCTTTCCACCTTACTGAGATTAGGATTGCAGTACTCCTGTAATCTCAAAAATCTGTTTAAAATTCTTTGACTTCCTCATTCTTTTCACAATTTTAAATATTTTACTTATTTTAACTTTTAAAAGAAATTAATTAATTAATATTATTATATTATATATTATACAAACAATATATTATATTAAAATATTAAAAATAAAAATGCAATATAAACACATTTTATATATTACACACATATATTTGTGTACTTCTGAGTTTCTAAACCTTTTCTGTGTTGTCTACAGCTTCTGCAAAACTCTCCAAATTTCCATTTAATTTCTTATGCCATCCTGTGATATATCAAAACTGCTACGGGGAAAGTCACAATGTGGATGGGATACTTATATTTTTATCCTACAAGTGATAGGGAGCCAATCGGGGTCTTAAGCAGGGGAATGGCGTGATCAATCTTGTGATCTTAGGAAGTTTATTTTGAGAGCTCTGTTTGAAGAATAGTTGGAATAAGAAGAGACTGAAAGATCAGATCACAAATAGAGGAAATTGAACTAGTACAGGTAAGACTAAGCTAGGAATATATGAGGGAAAAGAAGCAAATAGATTAAGCTTCAGAATTCTAGCATTGTCTAGACTAACCATCATGCCAAAGGGAAGATCAAAGATTTCTCAAAGGAAATAGTAGGAAAAAAGGGAGCTAAATGTCATCCCCAAATAGACCACTTATCTTCTTGGGCTTGCCCAGCTCTTGACCTACTTTCCACTCTCAATGGCCAGGGAAGAAATTCAAGAGCTGTTTAACCCCTCATTCTTAGAAATAGAATCTAAAAATATTTCGCATCAGAAAGACCTTTCTAGCTATCTCTCGTCACCTCAGTGCATGAATTCAAAGACTCGTAGAGATGGAAGGGACCGTGTTGGGTCATCACTTCAATCTGATGTCTCTGAATTGGGTTATGCTTACACCATCTCATCTGCCATACAAAAGATCTCCAAGGAGAAGAAAGAGCTTCATTCTAGAAATGTTTCGGTAATTTATTTCTTCCATTTTCTCACTCTTGTCTCAGGAAAATTCTTTCAGACATCTAGTCTCAATTGTTGCCATTAACAAATTCATATTTAATTTATACAAATTATTCCCAGTCTATCCATTTTTTTTATGATTTCATTGATGAGGGGGACTCGAAGCATTAGTATTGTACATCAAAAAACATCCCTGGCTTTGAAGTCAGAGGACTTTGGGCAAGCCTGACAAGCAGCAGCAGCAGCAACAACAACAACAGCAACAACAACAAGGAATGATAAATGGCTGGCTTTTATATTGTACTTTTTTGAGGTTTGTAAAGTGCATATGGTTTCATTTTATCCTCAAAACCACTCTGAGAGGTAGGTACTACGATTATTACCATTATATAGATAAGAAAACTGAGACAGATAGCAGTTAAGTGACTTGCCCAGGGTTATATGGCTAATAAGTGTCTGAGGCTGTTTTTGAACTTTCTTAAAATCCAGTGCGTTATTCACTACCTGTGTTATCTTATTGTTTCCATTTTAATTTCTCTTCATCTTCTAGGGCTTTGGGATCCTTATCTGTAAAATGAAGAGAGGGGCAGGGTTGACTGGAATGTCCCTAAATTCCATTCTAACTTGAATTTTATGATTTTTAATGAGAAAATGTTGCAGTTTGTCAACTTTACATAACTTACAATCAGCTAAAAAGCAAAATAGTTTAATCCTGAGTTCAAAATCTAGCCTCAGTCACTTCAGGGATGTGTGACCCTGGACAAGTCACTTAACTTCTATTTACCTCATTTTCCTCATCTGTAAAATGGGGGTAATAGTATCATCTACCTCACTGAGGTATTGTGAAGATCACATGAGATCACATTTTTAAAGCATTTAACACAGATTCTGGCACATACTAAACACCATAAATTGTGAGCAATTATTATGTAGTTCAGTAGATAGAGACCTGGGTTTAGACCCAGTCAGGAAGACCTGAGTTCAAATTCTGAATCAGATATTAACTACCCCTATAACTCTGGCCAAGTCACTTACCCTCTATTTTCCTTAGGTCCCCCATTTGTAAAATGAGAATAATAACAGCACCTATCTCCCACACTTATTGTGAAGAATAAATGAAATAATTAATATTGGCAATTATTATTATTATTAGTGATTTGCAAGAGAGACTGCAACTTGCCCACAATCACATAACCTGCATGTGTCCAAGGCAGACTTTGAATAGAGATCTTCTTGTATCCAAGGCTAAAGCACCACTCCTTACCATGTTAGACTGGAACAGATACCCAATATATATTACAAGAACCCCCAACTTCAGCCTCCTCAAGGACAAGGAGGAATCCGACTTTCCCTTTCTCTTCTCTAATTCATGCACACTTTTCAATAAACATAATTAAAAACAGCTTGAGAGTTTTTCAGAAGTAATAAGAAACTTTTCAATTTTTATGCCAGGCACAATGTTGTTAGGCAAGGAATACTGGGAAATGGGAGGGAGTGGCAATGTCAAAATATCCCCTCCACACTTAACTCTCCCCTGATGGAAAAGCCCTCTTATTTGTTTTGTTAAACAGTGCATAATTAAAAGTCAATATCTAGACTCATAATAAAAATCTGTGTAACAAGTCACATTGTCAGGCTGAGGGTAGGAAGAGAAATCCATTAAAACAGAGCCTTGTGTAATTTACGTAAAATCAGTAATAAAATGTTTGCTCTCGACATTATCTGCAAAATGCTCTGTATATTACCAAAATAAATCCATATTACTTTGAGTTGGTGGATAAACATCCATAGGCAAAGTTCACAGAGAGGTTATCTGCCTTGTGCTCTGAGCTGAGGAGTGCTATTTAGAGGAGATAAATTGTAGTTTACTTCTTCAAGACTCCAGTATATTGTGCGGAAATGACTTTAGTTCCTCAGAGAATATCTGTCATATCCAAATAGGAAAGTCTGCCATAATAGACTATGCCCATTACAAAGTGAGCATCACCTTTGTCCTCTGGGGGGCATGCAAAGAAGATTCTTAACAATGAAAAGTTCTGAATTTTTAAATTGTTCGACAAAAAGGTGTTATTTGTGCCTTCGGAAAAAAAGAGTGAGTCATTCAGTACCATGGTGACGATGTTGGACATGAAGTCACAAGTGACAAGAATATGAAGCTAATTATAGAATCCAATGGCCTAGGTTTGTTCATTCCTCTGCCCTTAACTGCATTGGCCATTCTGCAGCTTTTACCTCTAAAGAATTGCCCCTCTGTCTTGATCGTTTTTCCTCTCTTGGCCTTCATGAAATTGAATTCACATGAATTTTCTCCCAATTTTTTAACTAACCCTTCTCTGTTTCCTTTGCTAAATTCTCCCTCTCACCCTTCAAGCTACAAAAATCCACCTTTCCTCTCTTCTCCTCTACTGTCTTCTTCCCTCCTCTTCTCTTCCATTTTACCTCTCTTTTTTCTCTTCTGCTTCTATATTCTCTCCCTTATTAACTACATTCATTCCCACAGTTCATTTGTGACCTTTCAGAAAATGATTCCCAAGTCAATACTTCCTGTCCCAGCTTCTCCCCAAAGCTCTAGTCCCATATTTCTGTAAAAGGAAATTCTTTTTTCTCTTTGGGTTTACATTTGTGAAAGGGGATCCTTTATTTCCTTTGTCTATTTTGAGTTAACAGTAACTTCAAGTACCCCTACTTAGATTGTGAAGACAGAATTAACTCTCCTTTGTCTACTTTTGAATTGAATCAGCAAAAGATTGAACACCCTACTCAGTACTAGGTGAGAAGCTAGCAAGGTCCTTAGAGAACTCACAAGTCACTTACTTAGAGCGCTCTACCCTTTTAACTCAGACACAAACTTGTGAATCCAATGATCAGAGTTTAAACCCTCAGAAACTGAAGTGGCCAGTAATCTGTGAACTCTTTTGATGAGTACTCACCCCACCAGAAAGTAAGAACTTGTTCCCACAAACACTTCCCCCTAAGCAGTGCTAGACAATGTGGAAAGTGTGATTGGGCCCTGTGAAGAGGAGAAGGGAAGAGATGTCACCATAAAAAGCCATGAATCTTGAAGCTTGGGTCAGTCTTGTGGAGATAGTCTCCTGACTGGAGAGAGATTCTTCAAGGGAGCTTAGCTGGAGGCTGTGGCTTAGATCTTGGGCTTGGAGCTAGGCTTCAACTTGGACTCTGACTCCTGGACTATTCCATGGGGTTAGTGAAAGACTGACTCCTTTTCAAGTTTCTGGAGAGACTAGCTTCCATCTTGGAGGAGGGCAAGTGATTACTCACTACTGGCCTTCCTAGTTGAGAGCTAATTAATCTCTGCCTAGATTAAGAAATAATAGATAACTTTCCTATCCCCTTCACATTTTTCTACTTTATTGTTTTCTCTCTATTTTGTAAATAAATTTCTGACTCGAGATATAATAAATATTGGTGACCACATAATTTCATAAAATTATTGTCTGACCATTAATTTTCACCTTTACATTTCTAAGAATCTATTTAAAATGTCCAATTGGGTGGATTGCTAACCCTTTGAGTTCCACATGTCTACAAAATACGTTCATCATCTTTTCTTCCCTAAATTGCAAAGTAATAACTTTTCTATCACTTTTTATTTATATTATCATATATCTCTTAATCAACCAATTTGATCACCATGATGTTATATTGACCTATTCTTTCCTTCTCTCCAAATATCTAATGAGTTACCAGGTGCCATTATCCAGAAGAACTCATACATCTGATCTTTTCTCATCATTATCGACATTAGCCACAGTAGTTCAAGCTGCCATCTTTTCTCTCTTGAGCTATTATGAGAGCCCCCATGCTAGTTTTGGTGATGCACATTTGAAAAGGTTAGATAATATGGAATTATGGAACCTGCATCCAAAAATCTCCTATACTAGAGCATCAGGCTAGATCTAATAAAGTGAAATTTAATAGAGAAAATGTAGTTTGATGCTTGAGTTTTTTAACTACAGAAGTCCAAGGTGGTTATGAAGCTAGTCAGTGGTTTATCTGGGAAAAGAACTGAGGGTTTAGTGGACTTCAAGTGCAAAATGAGTCAGCAGCGTGATTTGAAAGGAAAAAAAATCTATTATGATCTTTGACTGTCATGAGAGTGGCATAGCTTCCAAGAATAAAATGGCAGTCCTGCTACACATTTTCCTTATTGTATCACAGCTGAGATGTTGCATTCAGTCCTAGTCACTGCATTTTATGAAGGGGATTGATGATCTGGAAAGCATCCAAAAGATGGCAACCAGCACAATGAAGCATTATGAGTTTGTATCAAAGGAGAATCTCTTGATGAACTGAGAGTATTTAGCTTCAAAGATAAGGAGGCAACATAGCTGCTATCAACTATTCAAATGCTGTCCTTTAGAAGACAGATTTGAATTGTTTAATTTGACTCCAGGGAGCAGAACTGTGAACAATGTGTATATATTGCAAAGAATCATAGTCCAGCTTGATAGAATGAAAATTCCCAAACCATATCAAATTATATGAAAGATTCCTCTTAGTAGCAATCTTTAAATAGGGGCTACATGACCATTTTTCAGATATGTTAATTAATATAAGTGCACTTTTAAAAAGTTTTGGGTTATGATAGACTGGCATTGAGTTCTCTATCAACTCTGAATTTCAGTGATTTTAATGTATTCTACCTTCAGTCTCTAATCCATTTCTCTAATCCACTCTTCAAACTACTGCCCAAGTTATCTTCATTACAAACCTCTTTGATCATGTCACTCCTCTTCTCAAAAGTCATCAGTGTCTCCCTATTGCTCTGTGAATATTTTTTTTCCTGACCCTGGTATTCAATGGCTATCATCCAACTCCCACCTATATGTTCAGACTTATTTCTCTTCCTATATTTTATGTTCTGGTCAAATTGAATTTATCCTCCAAATTCACCCTGACCTCTTTGCTATCCTTTATTTATATCTCCTCTGCTTAGACTACATTCTTTCATCATTTCCATCTTTTGAAGTCACCCTTTTCCTTCATTGGCTGATTCCACTACCCTCACTATAAAGTCTTTCCTAACTTCCTACAAATGAATGTGATTTCTCCATGTTGCCATATATCTCATAAGAAAGCTTAGGTTGATAAGAACCTTCCTTGGACCCTTCTATATTCTACTTTGCATTCTATTTATTTGTGTATATGATATGTACCCTCATTTTGCTGTAAACAATCTGAGAGCAAGAACTACAAAGTTTTTCATCTTTCATCACTTGGAGCCTAATACATTACCTTGTACACAGTAGGCAGTTAATTAATGTTGAGTTAAATTGAATTATCATATTAAAACCTTGACATTCTGAGCAATTGTGACTCCTCATTGTACAAGATGTATGAGATGTGCAGAATGTTCTCGGAAGAGTAGAACCTTCACTGTGAGGAATTGTCAAGCCCTGTTCAGAACTACCTTCTTCCTTTAGTGTCCACCTGCTACTCCACTCATACTTTCAACTCTAAGAAACTATAGCATGAGCAGTGGTCACACCCTAGTAAAACTATTTCACTAGATGGTCAAACCCAGGTTGAGGGTATCTGACAGATCTCAAACCCATTGGTGAGTGAGAGGGGTGTCTATCCCAGGTATATAAAGACTTCCCCCCTAGAAGGTGCAAATGAGAATAATTTGTTCCAAAAGACATGGAGGTGGCAGAAATGGGCATTGTGACGCAATTAGAACATTGTTAGACATCAAAGAAGTCAAGATAATCCACTTGTATACCAAGTCATCACCAGTTTTCTTGACTTTTGTCTTGCCACTGAACTTTAACGATGCTGGAAGAGAGAATGAGACCTACAACTTTGTGCAACTCCACCTCCCTTAAATGCAATTTATGGATAAATCAAAAGACTTCATCAGTCATGCCATTTTGATTCTCTTCAGACATGAAGGATAACAACTAACTCATATATCCTCCATGGAACAGGATAAAAGTCCAACAAGTCCAAAACGAGCTATAAAAAAATGAAGCACAAGTCTCAGATTATAATAACTCAGTACTGGGAAATTAGAATGTAGAAAATAT